>NC_041386.1:31746939-31786623 GCF_002162155.2 Triticum dicoccoides | reverse complement strand
AGGGCTTCTACATCAACACCATAGCCTCTCCGATGAAGTGTGAGTAGTTTACCTCAGACCTTCGGGTCCATAGTTATTAGCTAGATGGCTTCTTCTCTCTTTTTGGATCTCAATACAAAGTTCTCCCCCTCTCTTGTGGAGATCTATTCGATGTAATCTTCTTTTGCGGTGTGTTTGTTGAGACCGATGAATTGTGGGTTTATGATCAAGTTTATCTATGAACAATATTTGAAACTTCTCTGAATTCTTTTATGTATGATTGGTTATCTTTGCAAGTCTCTTCGAATTATCAGTTTGCTTTGGCCTACTAGATTGATCTTTCTTGCAATGGGAGAAGTGCTTAGCTCTGGGTTCAATCTTGTAGTGTCCTTTCCTAGTGACAGTAGGGACAACAAGGCACATATTGTATTGTTGCCATCGAGGATAACAAGATGGGTTTTTTCATCATATTGCATGAATTTATCCCTCTACACCATGTCATCTTGCTTAAAGAGTTACTCTGTTCTCTTGAACTTAATACTCTAGATGCATGCTGGATAGCGGTCGATGTGTGGAGTAATAGTAGTAGATGCACGAAGGAGTCGGTCTACTTGTCTCGGACGTGATGCCTATATATATATGATCATACCTAGATATTCTCATAACTATGCTCAATTCTGTCAATTGCTCAACAATAATTTGTTCACCCACCGTAAAATATACTTATGCTCTTGAGAGAATCCACTAGTGAAACCTATGGCCCTCGGGTCTATCTTCATCATATTAATCTTCCAACACTTAGTTATTTCCTTTACTTTTATTTTACTTTGCATCTTTATCATAAAAATACCAAAAATCTTATCTTATCATATCTATCAGATCTCACTCTCGTAAGTGACCGTGTAGGGATTGACAACCCCTTATCGTGTTGGTTGCGAGGATTTATTTCTTTTGTGTAGGTGCGAGGGACTCGCGCGTAGCCTCCTACTAGATTGATACCTTTGTTCTCAAAAACTGAGGGAAATACTTACGCTACTTTGCTGCATCACCCTTTCCTCTTCAAGGGAAAACCAACGCAGTGCTCAAGAGGTAGCAAGAAGGATTTTTGGCGCCGTTGTTGGGGAGGTCTACGCAAAAGTCAACATACCAAGTACCCATCACAAACCCTTATCTCCCACATTACATTATTTGCCATTTGCCTCTCGTTTACCTCTCCCTCACTTCACCCTTGCCGTTTTATTCGCCCTCTCTCTCTCTCTATCCTCCTTCTCTTTCTCTATTTGCCTTTTTTTGCTCGTTTCTCGTTTGCTTGTGTGTTGGATTGCTTGCTTCTCACGATGTCTCTTCCCCGATTTGGTGATCTTCACCTTAAAAGGTTAGAAGAAATTGAAAGCAACGTTAGGAGTTTTGTGGTCTTGCAATTTGAGCATAATAGTTTCTTTAGAAACGGGCTTAAGGAACAAAAAAAGCTTTATGAGTTACATGAATAAAGAGCTCGATGATATGTCTAAAGAATTTTATGGGTTGAGATCCCAAATTGCTTGTCTTGAGAAGTTAATAGCTGAAGTTTCGGATAAGAAGGCTACCTTAGTTAATAAGATGGCCGCTAAGCCGGAAGACCATGATAATAAAGATGAAGATCTAAAAGTTATTGATGTGTCCCCTATTAAATCTTTGTTTTGCAATATGAATCTTGATAATGATGGGACTGATTATGATCCACCTTTACCTAGAAGGCGTTCCAAAAATTCGGAGTTTTTAGATCTTGATGCTAAATTTGATAAAAGTGGGATTGAAGAGATCAAAACTCTAGATGTTAATGAAGGAATTTAATTATGATAGCTGCTCTTTGATAGATTGTATTTCCTTGTTGCAATCCGTGCTAAATTCTCCTCATGCTTATAATCAAAATAAAGCTTTTACTAAACATATCGTTGATGCTTTGATGCAATCTTATGAAGAAAAACTTGAGTTGGAAGTTTTTATCCCTAGAAAACTTTATGATGAGTGGGAACCAACTATTTAAATTAAAATTAAATATCATGAATGCTATGCTTTGTGTGATTTGGGTGCTAGTGTTTCCATGATTCCAAAGACTTTATGTGATTTGCTAGGTTTCCGTGATTTTGATGATTGATCTCTAAACTTGCACCTTGCGGATTCCACTATTAAGAAACCTATGGGAAGAATTAATGATGTTCTTATTGTTGCAAATAGGAACTATGTGCCCGTAGATTTTATTTTTCTTGACATAGATTGCAATCCTTCATGTCCTATTATTCTTGGTAGACATTTTCTTAGAATGATTGGTGCAATTATTGATATGAAGGAAGGAAATATTAGATTCCAATTTCCATTAAGGAAAGGCATGGAACACTTTCCTAGAAAGAAAATTAAATTACCTTATGAATCTATTATGAGAGCCACTTATGGATTGCCTACCAAAGATGGCAATACCTAGATCTATCCTTGCCTTTTATGCCTAGCTAGGGGCGTTAAACGATAGCGCTTGTTGGGAGGCAACCCAATTTTATTTTTATTCCTTGCTTTTTGCTCCTGTTTAGTAATAAATAATTTATCTAGCCTATGTTTGGTTGTGTTTTTTGTCTTTAATTAGTGTTTGTGCCAAGTCTTGTTAATCTTGCTGTAAAAAACAGAAACTTTAGCGCTCACGAGAACTGCTGCCATTTTTATTTGGAAAGTGATATTTAGTTAATTCTTTTTGAAGATGATTAATAGATAAATTCCTCACGTCTAGCAATGTATTTTAGAATTTTTGGGGTTCCAGATATTGCGCTAGCTACAGATTACTACAGACTGTTCTGTTTTTGACAAATTCTGTTTTTCGTGTGTTGTTTGCTTATTTTGATGAATCTATGGCTAGTAAAATAGTTTATAAACCATAGATAAGTTAGAATACAGTAGGTTTAACACCAATATAAATAAATAATGAGTTTATTACAGTACCTTTAAGTAGTGTTTTGTTTTCTTTCGCTAACGGAGCTGATGAGATTTTCTACTTTAAGTTTTGTGTTGTGAAGTTTTCAAGTTTTGGGTAAAGATTTGATGGATTATGGAACAAGGAGTGGCAAGAGCCTAAGCTTAGGGAAGACCATGTCACCCCCAAGATAATATAAGGATACCTAAAAACCAAAGCTTGGGGATGCCCCGGAAGGCATCCCCTCTTTCGTCTACTTCTATCGGTAACTTTACTTGGAGCTATATTTTTATTCACCACATGATATGTGTTTTGCTTGGAGCGTCTTGTATGATTTGAGTCTTTATTTTTTAGTTTACCACAATCATCCTTGCTGTACACACCTTTTTGAGAGAGACACACATGATTCGGAAATTATTAGAATACTCTATGTGATTCACTTATATCTTTTGAGTTATATAGTTTTGCTCTAGTACTTCACTTATATCTTTTAGAGCACGGTGGTGGATTTGTTTTATAGAAAATATTGATCTCTCATGCTTCACTTAGATTATTTTGAGAGTCTTAAATAGCATGGTAATTTGCTTAAATAATCCTAATATGCTAGGTATTCAAGATTAATAAATAAAATTTTCTTATTTGTGTGTTGAATAATATGAGAAGTTTGAAACTTGATAATTGTTTTGAGATATGGAGATGGTGATATTAGAGTTGTGCTAGTTGAGTAGTTGTGAATTTGAGAAATGCTTGTGTTGAAGTTTGTGATTCCCGTAGCATGCACGTATGGTGAACCATTATGTGATGAAGTCAGAGCATGATTTATTTATTGATTGTCTTCCTTCTGAGTGGCGGTCGGGGACGAGCGATGGTCTTTTCCTACCAATCTATCCCCCTAGGAGCATGCGCGTAATACTTTGCTTTGATAACCTGTATATTTTTGCAATAAGTATATGAGTTCTTTATGACAAATGTTGAGTCCATGGTTTATACGCACTTTTCTTCCTTCCACCATTGCTAGCCTCTCTAATACCGCGCACTTTTCGCCGGTATCATACACCCACCATATACCTTCCTCAAAACAGCCACCATACCTACCTATTATGGCATTTCCATGGCCATTCCGAGATATATTGCCATGCAACTTTCCACCATTCTGTTTATCATGACACACTTCATCATTGTCATATTGCTTTGCATGATCATGTAGTTGACATTGTATTTGTGGCAAAGCCACCATTCATAGTTCTTTCATACATGTCACTCATGAGTCATTGCATATCCCGGTACACCGCCGGAGGCATTCATATAGAGTCATATCTTGTTCTAAGTATCAAGTTGTAATTCATGAGTTGTAAGTAAATAAAAGTGTGATGATCATCATTATTAGAGCATTGTCCCAGTGAGGAAAGGATGATGGAGACAATGATTCCCCCACAAGTCGAGCTAAGACTCCGGACTAAATAAAAATAAATAAAAAAGAGGCCAAAAAAGAGAGGAGAAAAGGCCCAAATAAAAAAAATGAGAGAAAAGGAGAGAAGGGACAATGCTACTATCCTTTTACCACACTTGTGCTTCAAAGTAGCACCATGATCTTCATGATAGAGAGTCTCCTATGTTATCACTTTCATATACTAGTGGGAATTTTTCATTATAGAACTTGGCTTGTATATTGCAATGATGGACTTCCTCAAAATGCCCTAGGTCTTCGTGAGCAAGCAAGTTGGATGCACACCCGCTTAGCTTCTTTTTGAGTTTCATATACTTATAACTCTAGTGCATCCGTGGCATGGCAATCCCTACTCACTCACATTGATATCTATTGATGGGCATCTCCGTAGCCCGTTGATACGCCTAGTTGATGTGAGACTACCTTCTCCCTTTTTGTCTTCTCCACAACCACCATTCTATTCCATCTATAGTGCTATGTCCATGGCTCACGCTCATGTATTGTGTGAAGATTGAAAAAGTTTGAGAACATTAAAAGTATGAAACAATTGCTTGGCTTGTCATCGGGGTTGTGCATGATTTGAATACTTTGTGTGGTGAAGATGGAGCATAGCTAGACTATATGATTTTGTAGGGATAATTTTCTTTGGCCATGTTATTTTGAGAAGACATAATTGCTTAGTTAGTATGCTTGAAGTATTATTATTTCTATGTCAATATTAAACTTTTGTCTTGAATCTTTTGGATCTGAATATTCATGCCACAATTAAGAAGAATTACATTGAAATTTTGCCTAGTAGCATTCCACATCAAAAATTCTATTTTTATCATTTACCTACTCGAGGACGAGGAGGAATTAAGCTTGGGGATGATTGATACGCCTCCAACGTATCTATAATTTTTTATTGCTCCATGCTATATTATCTTCTGTTTTGGACATTATTGGGCTTCATTATCCACTTTTATATTATTTTTGGGACTAACCTATTAACCGGAGGCCCAACCCAGAATTGCTGTTTTTTTGCCTATTTTAGGGTTTTGAAGAAAAGGAATATCAAACGGAGTCCAAATGGAATGAAACCTTCGGGAATGTGATTTTCGGAACGAACAAGATCCAGGAGACTTGGACCCTATGCCAAGCAACCAATAGGGAAGCAACGAGGTAGGGGGGCGCGCCTACCCCCCCCCCCCCAGGCGCGCCCTCCACCCTTGTGGGCCCCCTGTTGCTCCATGCTACCTCTTGAGCACTGCGTTGGTTTTCCCCGAAGAGGAAGAGATGATGCAACAAAGTAGCGTAAGTATTTCCCTCAGTTTTTGAGAACCAAGGTATCAATCCAGTAGGAGCTATGCGCAAGTCCCTCGTACCTGCACAAAACAAATAAATCCTCGCAACCAACACAAATAGGGGTTGTCAATCCCTATGAGGCCACTTACGAGAGTGAGATCTGATAGATATGATAAAGATAATATTTTTGGTATTATTATGATAAAGATGCAAAGTAAAATAAAGGCAAAGTAAATAGCAAAGTAGTAGGAGAAAAATATGATAAAGATACCCCCGGGGGCCATAGGTTTCACTAGTGGCTTCTCTCGAGAGCATAAGTATTCTATGGTGGGTGAACAAATTACTGTTGAGCAATTGACAGAGTTGAGCATAATGATGAGAATATCTAGGCATGATCATGTATATAGGCATCACGTCCGAGACAAGTAGACCGACTCCTGCCTCCATCTACAACTATTACTCCACTCATCGACCGCTATCCAGCATGCATCTAGAGTATTATGTTAAAAACAGAGTAACGCCTTAAGCAAGATGACATGATGTAGAGGGATATACTCATGCAATATGAAGAAAACCCCATATTGTTATCCTCGATGGCAACAATACAATACGTGCCTTGCTTCCCTTACTGTCACCAGGAAAGGACACCACAAGATTGAACCCAAAGCTAAGCACTTCTCCCATTGCAAGAAAGATCAATCTAGTAGGCCAAACCAAACTGATAATTCGAAGAGACTTGCAAAGATAACCAATCATACATAAAAGAATTCAGAGAAGATTCAAATATTGTTCATAGATAGACTTGATCATAAACCCACAATTCATCGGTCTCAACAAACACATCGCAAAAGGAAGATTACATCGAATAGATCTCCATAAGAGAGGGGGAGAACATTGTATTGAGATCCAAAAAGAGAGAAGAAGCCATCTAGCTACTAACTATGGACCCATAGGTCTGAGATGAACTACTCACACTTCATCGGAGGGGCTATGGTGTTGATGTAGAAGCCCTCCGTGATCGATGCCCCCTCCGACGGAGCTCCGGAACAGGTCCCAAGATGGGATCTCATGGATATAGAAAGTTACGGCGGTGGAATTAGGGTTTTGGCTCCTGTTCTGATCGTTTGGGGTACGTGGATATATATAGGAGGAAGAAGTACGTCGGTTGAGCAACAGGGGGCCCACGAGGGTGGGGGGCACGCCTGGTAGGGTAGGACGCGCCCCCTACCTCGTGGCCTCCTCTTACGTGCCTTGGCGTAGGGTCCAAGTCTCCCGGGTCTTATTTGTTGAGAAAATCACGTTCCCGAAGGTTTCATTCCGTTTGGCCTCCTTTTGATATTCCTTTTCTTCAAAACCCTAAAACAGGCAAAAAATAACAATTCTGGGCTGGGCCTCCGGTTAATAGGTTAGTCCCAAAAATAATATAAAAGTGGATAATAAAGCCCAATAATGTCTAAAACAGTAGATAATATAGCATGGAGCAATCAAAAATTATAGATATGTTGGAGACGTATCAAGCATCCCCAAGCTTAATTCCTGCTCGTCCTCGAGTAGGTAAATGATAAAAGCAGAATTTTTGATGCGGAGTGCTACTTGGCATAATTTTAATGTAATTCTTCTTAATTGTGGTATGAATATTCAGATCCGAAAGATTCAAGACAAAAGTTCATATTAACATAAAAATAATAATACTTCAAGCATACTAACTAAGCAATTATGTCTTCTCAAAATAACATGGCCAAAGAAAGTTCATCCCTACAAAATCATATGGTTTAGTCATGTTTCATTTTTGTCACACAAGAATGCTCTCATCATGCACAACCCCGATGACAAGCCAAGCAATTGTTTCATACTTTAGTAATCTCAAACCTATAAACTTTCACGCAATAGATGAGCGCGAGCCATGGACATAGCACTATAGGTGGAATAGAATATAATGAGGGGGGTTATGTGGAGAAGACAAAAGAGGAGAAAGTCTCACATCAATGAGGCTAATCAATGGGCTATGAAGATGCCCACCGACTGATGTTAATGCAAGGAGTAGGGATTGCCATGCAACGGATGCACTTGAGCTATAAATGTATGAAAGTTCAACAAAAGAAACTAGTGGGTGTGCATCCAACTTGCTTGCTCATGAAGACCTAGGGCACTTGAGGAGGCCCATTGTTGGAATATACAAGCCAAGTTCTATAATGAGAATTCCCACTAGTATATGAAAATGACAAGACAAGAGACTCTCTAACATGAAGATTAAGGTGATACTTTGAAGCATAAGTGTGGCAAAGGATAGTAACATTGTCCCTTCTATCTTTTTCTCACATTTTTTGGGCCTTCTCTTTTTTTGGCCTTTCTCTCTTTTTTTTATTCCTCACTTGGGACAATGCTCTAGAAAATGATGATCATCACACTTCTATTTATTTACAACTCAATGATTACAACTCGATACTAGAACAAAAGATGACTCTATATGAATGCCTCCGGCGGTGTACCGGGATATGCAATGAATCAAGAGTGACATGTATGAAAGAATTATGAATGGTGGCTTTGCCACAAATACTATGTCAACTACATCATCATGCTAAGCAATATGATAATGATGAATGTGTCATGATGAACGGAGTGATGGAAAGTTGCATGGCAATATATCTCAGAATGGCTATGGAAATGCCATAATATGTAGGTATGGTGGCTGTTTTGAGGAAGATATAAGGAGGTTTATGTGTGAAAGAGCGTATCATATCACGGGGTTTGGATGCACCGGCGAAGTTTGCGCCAACTCTCAATGTGAGAAAGGGCAATGCACGATACCGAAGAGGCTAGCAAGGATGGAAGGGTGAGAGTGCGTATAATCCATGGACTAAACATTAGTCATAAAGAACTCACATACTTATTGCAAAAATCTACAAGTCATCAAAAACCTTGGTACTAAGCGCATGCTCCTAGGGGGATAGATTGGTAGGAAAAGACCATCGCTCGTCCCCGACCGCCACTCATAAGGAAGACAATCAAATAACACCTCATGTTTCAAATTTGTTGCATAACGTTTACCATACATGCATGCTATGGGACTTGCGAACCTCAACACAGGTATTTCTCAATTTCACAACTACTCAACTAGCACGACTTTGATATTATTACCTCCATATCACAAAACAATTGTCAAGCATCAAACTTCTCTTAGTATTCAAAACACTCTTAAGAAAATTTTACTAATCTTGAATACCTAGCATATTAGGATTTTAAGCAAATTACCATGCTATTAAGACTCTCAAAGTAATCTAAGTTAAGCATGAGAGATCAATAGTTTCTATAAAACAAATCCACCACTGTGCTCTAAAAGATATAAGTGAAGTACTAGAGCAAAACTATATAACTCAAAAGATATAAGCGAAGCACATAGAGTATTCTAACAAATTCCAAATTATGTATGGATCTCTCAAAAGGTGTGTACAGCAAGGATGATTGTGGTAAACTAACAAGCAAAGACTCAAATCATACAATACGCTCCAAGCAAAACACATATCATGTGGCGAATAAAAATATAGCTCCAAGTAAAGTTACCGATAGAAGTAGACGAAAGAGGGGATGCCTTCCGGGGCATCCCCAAGCTTTGGCTTTTAGGTGTCCTTAGATTATCTTGGCGGTGCCATGGACATCCCCAAGCTTAGACTCTTGCCACTCCTTGTTCCATAATCCATCAAATCTTTACCCAAAACTTGAAAACTTCACAACACAAAACTTAAAGTAGAAAATCTCGTGAGCTCCGTTAGCGAAAGAAAACAAAAGACCACTTCAAGGTACTGTAATGAACTCATTGTTTATTTATATTGGTGTTATACCTACGGTATTTCCAACTTATATATGGTTTATAAACTATTTTACTAGCCATAGATTCATCAAAATAAGCAAACAACACACGAAAAACAGAATCTGTCAAAAAACAGAATAGTCTGTAGTAATTTGTAGATAGCGCAAGATCTGGAACCCCAAAAATTCTAAAATAAATTGCTGGACGTGAGTAATTTATCTATTAATCCTCTGCAAAAAGAATTAACTAAATATCACTCTCCAAATAAAAACTACATCAGTTCTCGTGAGCGCTAAAGTTTCTGGTTTTTACAGCAAGTTCAACAAGACTTTCTCCAAGTCTTCCCAACGGTTCTACTTGGCACAAACACTAATTAAACACAAAAAACACAACCAAAACAGAGGCTAGATAAATTATTTATTGAATAACAGCAAGGAAAAATATTGGGTTGTCTCCCAACAAGCACTTTTCTTTAAAGCCTTATAGCTAGGCATAATATTTCAATGATGCTCACATGAAAGACAAGAATTGAAGCACAAAGAGAGTATCATAAAACACGTGACAAACACATATAAGTCTAACATAGTTCCTATGCATAGGCATCTTATAGGCAAACACATTATCAAGGCAAGCGAAAACTAGCATATGCAAGGAAGCAGAAAGAAACAATAGCAATCTCAACATAACGAGAGGTAATTTAGTAACATGAAAATTTCTACCACCATATTTTCCTCTCTCATAATAATTACATGTAGGATCATAAGAAAATCCATCAAAATAGCTATCACAAAACATATTTTTAACAATATCCACATGTATGCAAAGTTGACACTCTTCCAAAATAGTGGGATTAACATTAACTAAAGTAATGACCTCTCCAAACTCACTTTCAATAATATTGCGAACACTATTATCAATATCATATTCATCATGGGGCTTAAATAAATTTTCAAGATCAAAAGAAGAATCACCCCAATCATGATCATTGCAACAAATAGTAGTCATAGCAAAACTAGCATCTCCAAGCTTAGGGTTTTGCATATCATTAACACAATTGACATTAAGAGAATTTATAACATCATTGCAATCATTCTTTTCATCAAAGGAACTATCAAGTATGGGTGCAATAGCAATGATCTCATGTTTAACATAAGGAACTATAGCAAATTCATCTTCATAAAATATTGGCATCATGGCCACAAGAATAGCAAACATCTTGTTCATCAAGGGATATTTCAACCAAATCATCAGAATCCTCATTATTTATAGATTCATGCATATCATTATTTTCTTCTGAAGTAATAGTCATTCTTTCAATAAATTCTTGGACATACACATTATGAGCAAAGTTTTCATTGCAATATTTAAGTATGACGAAATTTTTAGATTTATTGAGAGTAAAATCATACTTTTCAATCAAAGAAGCAACTTCATGAGCACCCTTAAACACGACAAATTCTTCAATTTGTTCGATATCATAGTAACTATAAACACCCTTTGCATAAGAAGATAAGATTTCATTATCATTGAACTCACATAGGTAGGGAAGGTGTTTTTTAGGGTTCTTAGAGCAACAAGTAAAATCACAAATTTCACAAAGATTCCAAGCATAGCATAGAAAACTATTTATATGATACCATAAGAGCTTCCCTTTTTCAGACAAACGATGACGCACAAAATGAGCATGCTCATCTAAAGATTTCCCATCAACTAGGCTAGTTGGGGTTTCAGCACGAGCGCATATGGATCAAAGATGATCCAAGTAGAACACTTTAAGTGGATCCATATCAATAGATTATTAGCAAGCAAAGATGCAAGCAAATGGAAGGCACATGGTAACACAAGCAATCAAGCAAAAGAGGGAAATAGAGAAAGAGAGGGAGGATAGAGAGAGAGAGAGAGGGCGAATAAAATGGCAAGGGTGAAGTGGGGGAGAGGAAAACGAGAGGCAAATGGCAAATAATGTAATGCGGGAGATAAGGGTATGTGACGGGTACTTGGTATGTTGACTTTTGCAAAGACCTCCCCGGCAACGGTGCTAGAAATCCTTGTTTTCCCCAAAGAGGAAGGGATGATGCAGCAAAGTAGCGTAAGTATTTCCCTCAGTTTTTGAGAACCAAGGTATCAATCTAGTAGGAGGCTACGCGCAAGTCCCTCGTACATGCACAAAACAAGTAAATCCTCGCAACCAACGCAAATAGGGGTTGTCAATCCCTATGAGGCCACTTACGAGAGTGAGATCTGATAGATATGATAAAGATAATATTTTTGGTATTATTATGATAAAGATGCAAAGTAAAATAAAGGCAAAGTAAATAGCAAAGTAGTAGGAGAACAATATGATAAAGATAGACCCGGGGGCCATAGGTTTCACTAGTGGCTTCTCTCGAGAGCATAAGTATTCTATGGTGGGTGAACAAATTACTGTTGAGCAATTGACAAAATTAAGCATAATTATGATAATATCTAGGCATGATCATGTATATAGGCATCATGTCCGAGACAAGTAGACCGACTCCTGCATGCATCTACTACTATTACTCCATTCATCGACCGCTATCCAGCATGCATCTAGAGTATTAAGTTAAAAACAGAGTAACGCCTTAAGCAAGATGACATGATGTAGAGGGATAGACTCATGCAATATGAAGAAAACCCCATCTTGTTATCCTCAATGGCAACAATACAATACGTGCCTTGCTGCCCTTACTGTCACCGGGAAAGGACACCACAAGATTGAACCCAAAGCTAAGCACTTCTCCCATTGCAAGAAATATCAATCTAGTAGGCCAAACCAAACTGATAATTCGAAGAGACTTGCAAAGATAGCCAATCATACATAAAAGAATTCAGAGAAGATTCAAATATTGTTCATAGATATACTTGATCATAAACACAATTCATCGGTCTCAACAAACACACCACAAAAAGAAGATTACATCGAATAGATCTCCACAAGAGAGGGGGAGAACATTGTATTGAGATCCAAAAAGAGAGAAGAAGCCATCTAGCTACTAACTATGGACCCGTAGGTCTGAGATGAACTACTCACACTTCATCGAAGGGGCTATGGTGTTGATGTAGAAGCCCTCCGTGATCGATGCCCCCTCCGGCGGAGCTCTGGAAGAGGCCCCAAGATGGGATCTCATGGATACAGAAAGTTACGGCGGTGGAATTAGGGTTTTGGCTCCTGTTCTGATCGTTTGGGGGTACGTGGATATATATAGGAGGAAGAAGTACGTCGGTGGAGCAACAGGGGGGCCACAAGGGTGGGTGCATGCCTGGTAGGGTAGGGCGCGCCCCCTACCCCGTGGCCTCCTGTTACGTACCTTGGCATAGGGTCCAAGTCTCCTGGGTCTTATCTATTGAGAAAATCACGTTCCCGAAGGTATCATTCCGTTTGGACTCCGTTTGAACTCCGTTTGATATTCCTTTTCTTCGAAACCCTAAAACAGGCTAAAAACAACAATTCTGGGATGGGCCTCCGGTTAATAGGTTAGCCCCAAAAATAATATAAAAGTGGATAATAAAGCCCAATAATGTCTAAAACAGTAGATAATATAGCATGGAGCAATCAAAAATTATAGATACGTTGGAGACGTATCACTCCACCGACGTACTCCTTCCTCCTATGTATACCTACGTACCCCCAAACAATCAAATACGGAGCCAAAACCCTAATTCCACCGCCGTAACTTTCTGTATCCATGAGATCCCATCTTGGGTCCTATTCCGGAGCTCCACCGGAGGGGGCATCGATCATGGAGGGCTTCTACATCAACACCATAGCCTCTCCGATGAAGTGTGAGTAGTTTACCTCTGACCTTTGGGTCCATAGTTATTAGCTAGATGGCTTCTTCTCTCTTTTTGGATCTCAATACAAAGTTCTCCCCCTCTCTTGTGGAGATATATTCGATGTAATCTTCTTTTGCGGTGTGTTCGTTGAGACTGATGAATTGTGGGTTTATGATCAAGTTTATCTATGAACAATATTTGAATCTTCTCTGAATTGTTTTATGTATGATTGGTTATCTTTGCAAGTCTCTTCGAATTATCAGTTTGGTTTGGCCTACTAGATTGATCTTTCTTGCAATGGGGGAAGTGCTTAGCTTTGGGTTCAATCTTGCGGTTTCCTTCCCCAGTGATAGTAGGGGCAGCAAGGCATGTATTGTATTGTTGCCATCGAGGATAACAAGATGTGGTTTTTATCATATTGCATGAATTTATCCCTCTACACCATGTCATCTTGCTTAAGGCGTTACTTTGTTCTCTTGAACTTAATACTCTAGATGCATGCTGGATAGCGGTCGATGTGTGGAGTAATAGTAGTAGATGCAGGCAGGAGTCGGTCTACTTGTCTCGAACGTGATGCCTATATACATGATCATACCTAGATATTCTCATAACTATGCTCAATTCTGTCAATTGCTGAATAGTAATTTGTTCACCCACCGTAAAATACTTATGCTGTTGAGAGAAGCCACTAGTGAAACCTATGGCCCCCGGGTCTATCTTCATCATATTAATCTTCCAACAATTAGTTATTTCCTTTTCTTTTATTTTACTTTGCATATTTATCATAAAAATACCAAAAATATTATCTTATCATATCTATCAGATCTCACTCTCGTAAGTGGCCGTGTAGGGATTTACAACCCCTTATCGCGTTGGTTGCGAGGATTTATTTGTTTTGTGTAGGTGCGAGGGACTCGCGCGTAGCCTCCTACTGGATTGATACCTTGGTTCTCAAAAACTGAGGGAAATACTTACACTACTTTGCTGCATCACCCTTTCCTCTTCAAGGGAAAACCAATGCAGTGCTCAAGAGGTAGCACTGACATTTGATAGCCTCACTGATATCACAAATGAGCTTCATGCACTCGGCACCACTGAAATCACCAAGCATGAAATCGTCAAGACACTCTTGAGATCACTCGACTTCTCATTTGACACCCTGGCCCTGATGATTCAAGAACGCCCTGACTTCAAGACTCTCGATCCGTCTGACATACTTGAGAGGCTCAACACACATGAGTTCCAGCTATCTTAGAAAAGAGATATCTATGGTCCCAACTATGGCCGAGCTCGCGCCTTGAAGGCAAAGGCTGTTTCCTCATCTGAAGAAGAATCTGACTGCAATTCTGAGGATCCCGAAGACATTGGAAAGGAGCTTGTCATGCTTGTAAAGAAGTTCCAAAGGTTCACTAGGAAGAAAGGCTCCAGACAGTCTTCAAGATCCAGCTCAAGAAATGACGAAGATTCCTCCCATGACTACAAGAAGAGAACTTGTCACAAGTGCAAGAAAACCGGACACTACATCTCTGAATGTCCTCAATGGGACAATGAGAACAACAAGAAGAAGAAGAGCAAGGAATATGATTCTGATGACAAGTAGAAGAAGAAATCCTCAAAGTCTTCTTCTAAGTCTTCGTCAAAGTCTTCATCACACAAGAAGAGCTCATCTAGCAAGGGTCGTGCGTTTGTTGGTAAGGAAATGGATTCAAAGGAGGAGTCTGCATCTAAGGAGGCGAAGATGGAGTCTGAAGAGGAATCTGATTCAGGCGTGGCAAGCCTGGCTTTAGCTTCAGCGTACGTCCTGAAGTCCATCTTCAACACTAAAGACGATGGCCTCTTCACCAACGCTGATGCTAACGAAGATGACTCTGCACCCACCTAATGCTTCATGGCAAGTGGTGCCAAGGTAAACTCACGCGATGCTCACTATCAAACATCCAGTGAAGATGACTCTGAATGTAAATCAAACCTAGCTACAAAACACTTTCTAAAATTGCAACACATCAACAGACTGCTATGGAACATATTCAAAAACTGTTAGACAAAAGCGATGACTGTTGGATGCGGAAATGACTCGAACTCAGTCCTTAATTGAAGACATTAAAAATCTTCATGTTAAGTACGAAGAACTTGAAAGTCGTCATGAAGCGCTCTCAACTACTCATGAAAAGCTCTCCTACGATTATCTTCAAAGGAAGTAAGAACTTGAGAACTTGAGAGCGACTCATGAAGATCTTCAAGAAGAGAATGAGTCACTTCGCGCTCAACAGACTAGTCCCGCTCAGGAAGGATTTGAACCATCATGTCTTAAATTCCTTGAGCGTAATAACGCTGAAGGAAATATGCCCTAGAGGCAATAAAAAAGTTATTATTTATTTCCTTATATCATGATAAATGTTTATTATTCATGCTAGAATTGTATTAACTAGAAACATGATACATGTGTGAATACATAGACAAACAGAGTGTCACTAGTATGCCTCTACTTGACTAGCTCGTTGATCAAAGATGGTTATGTTTCCTAGCCATAGACAAAGAGTTGTCATTTGATTAACGGGATCACATCATTAGGAGAATGATGTGATTGACTTGACCCATTCCGTTAGCTTAGCACTTGATCGTTTAGTTTGTTGCTATTGCTTTCTTCATGACTTATACATGTTCCTATGACTATGAGATTATGCAACTCCCGTTTACTGGAGGAACACTTTGTGTGCTACCAAACGTCACAACGTAACTGGGTGATTATAAAGGTGCTCTACAGGTGTCTCCGAAGGTACTTGTTGGGTTGGCGTATTTCGAGATTAGGATTTGTCACTTCGATTGTCGGAGAGGTATCTCTGGGCCCACTCGGTAATACACATCACTTAAGCCTTGCAAGCATTGCAACTAATGAGTTAGTTGTGGGATGATGTGTTACGGAACGAGTAAAGAGACTTGCCGGTAATGATATTGAACTAGGTATTGAGATACCGACGATCGAATCTTGGGCAAGTAACATACTGGTGACACAAGGAACAACGTATGTTGTTATGTGGTTCAACCGATAAAGATCTTCGTAGAATATGTAGGAGCCAATATGGGCATCCAGGTTCTGCTATTGGTTATTGACTGGAGATGTGTCTCGGTCATGTCTACATAGTTCTCGAACCCGTAGGGTCCACACGCTTAAAGTTCGATGACAGTTATATTATGAGTTTATGAGTTTTGATGTACCGAAGGTAGTTCGGAGTCCCGGATGAGATCGGGGACATGACGAGGATTCTCAAAATGATCGAGACGTAAAGATCAATATATTGGACGACTATATTCGAACATCGGAAAGGTTCCGAGTGATTCGGGTATTTTTCGGAGTACCGGGGAGTTACGGGAATACGGGGAAAGAAGTATATGGGCCTTATTGGTCTTTAGGGGAGAGAGAGGCAGGCTGCACCCCCCCCCCCAATGATTAGTCCGAATTGGACTAGGGGGAGGGGCGGCGCCCCCTCCTTCCTTCTCTTCCCTCTCCCCCTTCCTTGTCCCCTACTCCTACTACTTGGAAAGGGGAGGAATCCTACTCCCGGTGGGAGTAGGACTCCTCCAGGGCGCGCCATAGGGGCCGACCCTCTCCTCCTCCTCCACTCCTTTATATACGGGGAGGGAGGCACCCCTTGGAGACACAACAATTGATTTGATCTTTTAGCCGTGCGCGGTGCCCCCCTCCACCATAGTCCACCTCGATAATGCTGTAGCGGTGCTTAGGCGAAGCCCTGCGTCGGTGGAACATCATCATCGTCACCACACCGTTATGCTGACGAAACTCTCCCTCAACACTCGGCTGGATCGGAGTTCAAGGGATGTCATCGGGCTGAACGTGTGCTGAACTCGGAGGTGCCGTGCGTTCGGTACTAGATCGGTCGGATTGTGAAGACGTACAACTACATCAACTGCGTTGTGCTAACACTTCCGCTTTCGGTCTACGAGGGTACGTGGACAACACTCTCCCCTCTCGTTGCTATGCATCACCATGATCTTGCGTGTGTGTATGAATTTTTTTGAAATTACTACGTTCCCCAACAAAAGCTACTTCTGTTGCTGGATGTTCTACTACTACTGCAATTGCAATATCTTTAACTGCTGATGTGGTAACTAACCCCTCTGCTGAGGATACCACTACTATTGCTGATGAGAATGCCAGGTTGAAGACATTGCTTGAGACAGGAATGTAGAAGAGTCTCAAAGGCCATCAGACACTATGTGATGTCCTCAAGAAACACATTCTGAACCGAAACCCTAGGAAAGAAGGTGTTGGGTTCGAGAGGAAAATGAATGTTGATGGTTCTTATTGGAAGCCTGAGCAGTACCCCAAAACCACATGGGTTGCTACAAAGGGACCTTCAGTGGATCCATCTACCTTATCTGGCATCACTTGTGCTAACCCGGTTATTACTGATGAATCCTTTGATGCAAACTATAAATTGTTTAAGAATCAGAATGGTGAAGTGTTTGCCAGGTATATTGGTACTAACTGCAGGAATGGACCACCTTTGAAGAAGATCTGGGTGCCCAAGAGTTGTCTTGAAAATCCTCAGGTGAATGTCATCATGACACCACCTGGGAAGAAGACAAACCCCAGACCAAAGGCTTCACATGGTCCAAAGGCTTCATACAGACAGAGGACTCATCAGAGTCGTCCTAACACAAATGTTTTGCAGGGAAACCATACTCAGGCCTATGAATATGAGCGTGTTCAATCAAACCTCCATGTTCATAAGACCAAGAACACTCTGCTTATTCTTATGAATATTATTCACCTCCTGCAAGACTATTTGCTAGGGCTCCAAAGCCAAAGTTCTCAGATGCTGCACTTAGACTCATTGCTTCGAAGCCACCCCTGAAGATGTGGGTAGTTAAGAAACCTTAACTCTCTTTTGCAGGGAAAGGTCTCCAGCCGGAAATTAAAGGCGTCATATACTATTGCTGGGGACCTAAAACATCTTGTGGGGCGCAAGATAAAATGCCCAAATGGTCTTATTATATATTTCGTTCCTGAGTCGCTTGCCATTTATCCTATCAGTCCTAACCTAGATCTGAGCTTTTATAATCCACTTGCTCATCAAATTTTTATGCTTCACAATACTTATCATGAAGTCTATCCCCCTAAATGCACTGTAGGGTATGACACCAGCTGCTTCAGAATGGATTATTGATAGTGGATGCACTAACCACATGACTGGCGATCAAAGTCTTCTCATGGACTCAACCTTACGTCCATCTGACAATAGTCATATCACATTTGCTGACAATGGTAAAAGCAAGGTATTGGGTCTAGGTAGAGTTGCAATCTCAAAGGATCAGCACGTGGATAAAGTGATGCTTGTTGAATCCCTTGGTTTCAACTTAATGTCTGTCTCAATGCTTTGTGACTTGAACATGGTTGTGATATTTGGAAAATATCGTTGCCTTGTTCTAATGGAATCTGACAAGTCTCTAGTCTATGAAGGGTACCGAAAAGGTGATCTGTACATGGTAGATTTCTCAGCAGGACCACAGTTGGTAGTATGTCTTCTACCAAAAGCTTCAGAGTGCTGGCTCTAGCATCGGAGGCTAGGGCATGCTGGCATGAGGAACTTGTACACTCTCACTAAGAAGAAGCATGTCATAAGCATCGAGGGCGTCAAGTTCAAGAAGGATCATCTGTGAGGTGCCTGCGAAGTCGGGAAGATGACTAGGGCCAATCATCCTTTGAAGACAATCATGACTATATCACGTCCCTTCGAGTTGCTTCACATGGACCTATTCGGCCCTACTCATTACTCCACTCTTACTACTACTGCTTGTCTCTATGGCTTTGTTGTTGTTGATGACTACTCTAGATATACCTGGGTGCATATAATTCTCTACAAGACTGAAGTGCAGGATGTCTTCAGAAGATTCGCAAATCATGCCATGATAACCCACAAGTATAGGGGATCACAACAATTTTCGAGGGTAGAGTATTCAACCCAAGTTTATTGATTCGGCACAAGGGGAGCCAAAGAATATTCTCAAGTATTAGCAGCTGAGTTCTCAATTCAACCACACCTGGAAACTTAATATCTGCATCAAGGTATTTAGTAGCAAAGTAACATGATAGTAGTGGTAACGGTGGCAAAAGTAATATTTTTGGTGTTTTATAGTGATGATAATAATAGCAACGGAAAAGTAAATAAGCGGAGAACAATATATGGAAAGCTCGTAGGCAATGGATCGATGATGGAGAATTATGCCGGATGCGATCGATCATGTAACAGTCATAACCTACGGTGACACAGAACTAGCTCGAGTTCATCGATGTAATGTAGGCATGTATTCCGAATATAGTCATACATGCTTATGGAAAAGAACTTGCATGACATCTTTTGTCCTACCCTCCCGTGGCAGCAGGGTCCTATTGGAAACTAAGGGATATTAAGGCCTCCTTTTAATAGAGTACCGGACCAAAGCATTAACACATAGTGAATACATGAACTCCTCAAACTACGGTCATCACCGGGAGTGGTCCCGACTATTGTCACTTCGGGGTTGCCGGATCATAACACGTATTAGGTGACTATAGACATGCAAGATAGGATCAAGAACTCTCATATATTGATGAAAACATAATAGGTTCAGATCTGAAATCATGGCACTCGGGCCCTAGTGACAAGCATTAAGCATAGCAAAGTCATAGCAACATCAATCTCAGAACATAGTGGATACTAGGGATCAAACCCTAACAAAACTAACTCGATTACATGATAAATCTCATCCAACCATCACCATACCGCAAGCCTACGATGGAATTACTCACGCACGGCGGTGAGCATCATGAAATTGGTGATGGAGGAAATTGATGATGATGATGGCGATGGATTCCCCTCTCCAGAGCCCCGAACGGACTCCAGATCAGCCCTCCCGAGAGAGTTTAGGGCTTGGTGGCGGCTCCGTATCGTAAAACGTGATTGTCGGTGTCAAAACCGGTGGATCTTGGGTAGGGGGTCCCGAACTATGCGTCTAAGGCGGATGGTAACAGGAGGCAGGGGACACGATGTTTTACCCAGGTTCGGGCCCTCTAGATGGAGGTAAAACCCTACGTCCTGCTTGATTGTTCTTGATAATATGAGTAGTACAAGAGTTGATCTACCACGAGATCGGAGAGGCTAAACCCTAGAAGCTAGCCTATGGTATGATTGTATGTTGTCCTACGGACTAAAACCCTCCGGTTTATATAGACACCAGAGGAGGCTAGGGTTACACAAGAGGTCGGTTACAAAGGAGGAGATATGCATATCCGTATTGCCTAGCTTGCCTTCCACGCCAAGTAGAGTCTCATCCGGACACGGGATGAAGTCTTCAATCTCGTATACTCATATTCCAACAGTCCGGCCAAAGGATATAGTCCGGCTGTCCGGAGACCCCCCTAATCCAGGACTCCCTCAGTAGCCCCTGAACCAGGCTTCAATGACGATGAGTCCGGGCGCAGTGTTGTCTTCGGCATTGCAAGGCGGGTTCCTCCTCCGAATACACCACGGAAGAGTTTGAATACAAGGATAGTGTCCAACCCTGCAAAATAAGTTCCACATACCACCGTAGAGAGAATAATATTTCCACAAATCTAATCTGCTGACACGTTTTGGCAGCACGACAACACGCCACGGCCCGGTAATTATTTGGACTGTTTTTCTTTAACCAGCCCCGCACATAACGCGAGGCGGTTTCTTGACATGTCTTGTCAAAGCAGAGATCATGTTCCCCTGATTATGGGATTCTCATCAATACAAACGTGGGTAACCCAACCGTGCCTGTTGGTATGGCTCCTAGATCTTAGGTAAGTCTCGAATGGCCACGAGGAGGACGCCTGATATTCATCCCCTTTATAAAGGGACAAGGCTTTTTCTTTTTTCCCTCCCGTGCTCAATCGAATCCTTCCCCCGCCTCGAGTTCTAACACCCAAAGCCCAGGTCAGGTGCTTCGGACCTTCAATCATGTCCGGATCCGGCCTTCAAGGCCGGTGGATGCCTTCCTCCGTCACAGAGGATGATATCAAGAAGTTGAGGGAGGCCAGATATCTGACCGCCGAAATTTCGCATAGGCTCCCGCCTGAGGGCAGGTCGTCCCTACTCCCGAACCCAACGAGGTCGTTGTGTTCGTCTCCCACTTCCTCCAAGGACTAGGCCTCGCTCTGGATCCCTTTGTTAGGGGTCTTATGTTCTATTACGGGCTGGATTTTCATGATCTGGCCCCGGATTCCCTTCTTCACATCTCGTCATTTATTGTCGTTTGTGAGGCCTTCCTCCGTATTACCCCTCACTTCGGCCTGTGGCTCAAGACCTTTGATGTGAAGCTGAAGATGGTCGAGGGGCAGTACGCAACGTGCGGAGGTGCTCTAATAAGCAAAATTGCTGACGCTCCATGGCCAAAGGGTTCTTTTCTAGAGGTGTCCGGATTGTGGCAACGGGAGTGGTTTTACTTCACAGCTCCCCGAAGTGCCAAGTGGGTGGCTGCCCCCACCTTTCGCTCAGGCCCTCCACCACAACTGATGTCATGGATCAGTAGGGGCCTGAGCTGGGGTCCAGCCAAGGACGTGCCAATACTGCAGAGCTATATCCGAGACCTCTTCGAGGAGGATTTCAGTCTGGTTATGGTAATGCAAGTTATGCTGGTTCGTCGAGTCCAGCCTTGCAAACGCCGGCCCCTCCGTATGTGGGAATTCAACCCGGAAGGACCGTGCACTATTCAGAATTTCCTCAGCATGACGCACGAGGAGATGTACAAATCGTTCTTCAGACCCCAAATAGAGTGTTCGGACACTACCGAGGACGTGGGCCTAAGCTGCAACCGCCCCGCTGCCCAAGTAAGTAATCCCATGGCCGAACACACTATCCTTTTATTTATCATGACATCATTCTGAAGAATCGCTCTTTGACCAGGACTGGATAACAAAGGCGAAGATGATCCGGTGTTCGGCCCCCTTCCTGAAGGCTTGGACAATCCAGTGCTGGAAAAGATGCTCGAGCCAACACCTTGTCTAGTGCCCTCCAAGGAAGATGAAGGGGGGAATAAAGAGGGCGAAAGCGGGCCTCCATCGCTACCTATTCCAATCGAGGGAATGAGCGCCTCCGCGAGGGAGGATAACCAAGGGGAAGAATCTGACATTCTCTCTCCCCGGGGAAGGAAGAGGACTACCTCTGAAGATCCGGAAACTAAGGTTTCCAAACGGGAGAAGAAATCTCCGCCAAAGGGTCCTGCCTTGGAGGGTATTCTTGCCGTACAATATCCGCACGGGGATCAGCCCTCTACCGAGCTGTAAGTAATCAAAAAGTACTTAATAGTGAAGATATCTTGCTCTACTTCTGAGGAAAATAACCGAAGTATTTATCTTGCAGTTCGGATCTTAGCCCTTCTCAGCAGAGCTCGTCTTCGGGGGATCTTCTTCCGGAGATGATGGAGAGCGAAACGCCTCCCCCTGCTACACCGCCTCACGAAGCGGGTGACCCCGAGGTGTCATCGCGGAGGGTTTCTCCTGATCCGGCAAGGCCGGAAGGTAATCCTATGGCCACCCGAAGTCCTTAGTATCCGGCTCTCGAAGGGAGCAATCAAAAGAGTCCAGCACCGTCTGGTGTGCGGTCCGACGTACTGAGGGATCTGCTGGAGCAAGCGGCTATCTCAGAAGAGCACCGCACATTGATGGGTATGGTGATTGAAAGGATTTCGTCCGCCGAAAGCGGGTTGCATGAAGGTTTTTATGAGTCTACTGACGGGTTTTAAGGTACGTGAAATGATGTATATTTTTGACGGTACCGCACATTTCTAGATGTGCCCTGTGTGGATAGTAGCCCCTGAGACTCTGGTTGTCGTCAAAAACGGCGGCAAACAGAGGATCATAGTCCCAGATAATAACTAGACTGCCTTTATGTGCAGGTGGTGGAAGCTCCGGTGGCTAGCCGGACTGATAGGTACCGAACTAAAGCGGGAGCTGGATGCGGCAGATGCCGACATCGTGCTTGTCAACAAACGGCTTGACGAGGCATAGGGTCAGTGATTTTTCTGGTGATTGTCACATGGTAAGAGCAGCATGATGCCATTATCTTTAATATGTTGTGACTACAGATGGAGCTACCATCGTGGAGACCCTTAGGGAGGAACTTGCCCGAGCCAAGGAGCACGCGAGGAGTAGCAATGCTGCCGCCTTAAAGGCGGCCGAGGGCTTAAGGGCCGAATAGACCGCACATTGCGAGAGCAAAGATAAAATTGCCAAGATGGCCGTGGAGTTAAAAGATGTTGCTGACCGATACCGGGTTCTTGAAGAAGAAAACCGGGCGAAGGCGACGGACCTGGAGAAGGCCCGGGTGGCTGCCAAGGAAGCCCGCTCCAAAATTAGAGCGATGAAGGAGGAGCTGAGTCAAGCTGCAGATATCGTGTCTGGGAAGCCCTTCTTGTTGCGGACTAAGTTCATAGATCCGAAGTATGCTCCTTTGGACCGGCTATGGAGTTCTGTGGACGCGTACATGGATTTGGCTGCAAGTGCTACTGATGCAGCCGAGTACTTCAAGGATCAGAAAGGTCCCGAAGTGGAAAAGTTGTTCTGGTCACAGTTTCACGCTCCAGTCCGTCCGCTGCTGCTGAATGAGCGATTGACCGGTTGGGCCGTGCTACCTCTTGATCTTGCGTTGGATTTCCCCGAAGAGGAAGGGATGATGCGGCAGAGTAGCGTAAGTATTTCCCTTCGTTTTTGAGAACCAAGGTATCAATCCACTAGGAGGCCATGCTCAAGTCCCTCGTACCTGCACAAAACGATAGCTACTCGCAACCAACGCGATTAGGGGTTGTCAGTCCCTTCACGGTCACTTACATGAGTGAGATCTGATAGATATTATATTTTTGGTGTTTTTGGTATAAAGATTCAAAGTAAAAAGTAAAGGCAAAGTAACAAAGCAAAGCAAGATTAAAGTGATGGAGATTAATATGATGAGAATAGACCGAGGGGCCATAGGTTTCACTAGTGGCTTCTCTCGAGAGCATAAGTATTCTACGGTGGGTGAAGAAATTACTGTTGAGCAATTGACCGAATTGAGCATAGTTATGAGAATATCTATGCATGATCACATATATAGGCATCACATCCGTGACAAGTAGACCGAAACGATTCTGCATCTACTACTATTACTCCACTCATCGACCGCTATCCAACATGCATCTAGAGTATTAAGTTAAAAACAGAGTAACGCCTTAAGCAAGATGACATGATGTAGAGAGATAAATTCATGCAATATGACATAAACCCCATCTTGTTATCCTCGTTGGCAACGATGCAATACGTCGCTGCGCCTTCTGTCACTGGGAAAGGACACCGCAAGATCAAACCCAAAGCTAAGCACTTCTCCCATGGCAAGAACTACCAATCTAGTTGGCCAAACCAAATGGATAATTTGAAGAGACTTTTAAAGATAACCAATCATACATAAGAGAATTCAGAGAAGATTCAAATATTATTCATAGATAGACTTGATCATAAACCCACAATTCATCGGACTCAACAAACACACCGCAAAACGAAGATTACATCGGATAGATTTCCACAAGAGAGGGGGAGAACTTTGTATTGAGATCCAAAAAGAGAGAAGAAGCCATCTACCTACTAACTATGGACCCGAAGGTCTGAGGTAAACTACTCACACTTCATCGGAGAGGCTATGATGATGTAGAAGCCCTCCGTGATGAAGGCCCTCTCCGGCGGAGCTCCGGAACAGGCCCCAAGATGGGATCTCGTGGATATAGAAAGTTGCGGCGGTGGAATTAGGTTTTTGGCTCCTGTTCTGATCGTTTGGGGGTATGTAGGTATATATAGGAGGAAGGAGTACGTCGGTGGAGCTCCGAGGGGCCCACGAGGCAGGGGGCGCGCCCTAGGGGGGCGCCCCCACCCTCGTGACCACCTCTCTGATGCCTTGGCGTAGGGTCCAAGTCTCCTGGATCACGTTCGGTGAGAAAATCACGTTCCCGAAGGTTTCATTCCGTTTGGACTCCGTTTGATATTCCGTTTCTTCGAAACACTGAAATAGACAAAAAACAGCAATTCTGGGCTGGGCCTCCAGTTAATAGGTTAGTCCCAAAAATAATATAAAAGTGGAAAATAAAGCCCAATATAGTCCAAAACAGTAGATAATATAGCATGGAGCAATCAAAAATTATAGATACGTTGGAGACGTATCAGGCCGAGCTCCATAGGTTGTCCGGACTTGCCATGAGGTCCATTGTGGATCACGTGTGGCCGGGAGGGCCAAGGCCGAGTAGCTATTTTAGCTTAGTGCAACAATTCCTTGAAGTTGTGCCACGCATCGATGATGTAAAGAGATCGACATGCATAGAAGGTGCGCGGATGGCCCTTGCCCATGTCAAAACTTACTGGGCGGAGATGGAGGCCACCACTGTTGTGGCACAGGGTTCAGCCATAGGCCGAGTGGCTGCCGTGCACTACTTTGAAGAAGTCCTTGAAGGCGCTCGTTTGATAGAGGCTCAGTGCTCGAAGAATATTATTTTCCAGTGACATATAGTCCCATTGTACAAACAATGTTTTGTTGAATTTATCAAGGTTGTATTTATACTTTTGCCCAAAAGTGCTATGATGCCTCCTGTGCGGCCGGATGAACCAGGGCACAATCGCAGTAGTTCTCCTGGTGCCGCCTTAGCCGATAGAGCGGAACGTAAGGCATCAAAACACAGGAGCTAGGCAAACCGAACATTTGACCAAAGACATGATTCGGAGCTGATGCATATAAGGCCAAACTCGCGATGCCGAACACTCCCTAAGGTATTCGGTCTTTATGTAAACCAGGCCTAAACAGTGCCCTTTGTAATAAGCACCTGGTGTCTAGGTACATGCAATATTCTGACGTGGCCACATGCCAATACGTCAGCATCCTTCTCAGTTGTACTGAGAATCCGAGGGATGTGTATCAACAAGAGACAGTAAAAAAGGTTTGCGCAGGGTATTAATCTAAAAAGAATCCTTGGAACGGGTCCCTGCTGCACGTCTGCGCTTGTGTCTCCATTGTGCCGTATGCTGGACGGGTGTAGCACGATGGTCATCTGAAAAAGACAGGAACTTAATTGAAAAGTTGCTGTGCAAAAGGTAAGTTATACTAAATAAGCAATATATAGTTCAAAATGAGTGAAGTTGATCCTAATTGCCACTTGTTTGCGCATGTTGAGTCCCTTGTATTGTAATAGGGGTATAGCCATCAAACCTGTATCAATTACATATAGCTGCACCGGACTCGTCCAACTGTGTTTGTGGTCTTAACGACATGTCAGATGCTTTAGTTGGTGAGGCCGTTTAGTGTGCGGCTGACAAGGCAGCCGCACGGTCTTCCGCACGCAAGGAGCGCTCAATATTTCCATTTACTATAATGATGCGGAAGGTTAAATCTTCGCTGCGGAAGTTATCGGGGAAGTCGAATATAACCTCTAGTAGCAGGGAGCCCGTGCAATGGGCTTCTGGGCCTGGCGTGACTCCTTTAAAGGTAGTATTGCTATGGCTAATTTTTGTTGGGTCTATCCCCATTTTGCGGACTGTGTCCTGATATATCAGGTTTAAACTACTGCCGCCGTCCATCAGGACTCGTGTGAAGTGGTATCCGTCAATTATCGGGTCTAACACCAAGGCAGCCCATCCTGCACGCCGGATACTTGCCGAGTAATACCGATGGTCGAAGGTGATCGGTTGGGACGACCAGTGGCAGAACTCCGCGGTGATAGGCCCTAGGGCATGTTTCTCTAGGAGTGCCGCTTTGTTTCTCCCCTTTGTCACGTGTAACACATTTACTGTTTTGACTTCTAGTGGGAATTTCTTCTGTTCCCCGGTGCTTTGCTTGCGAGGCTCGTCCTCGTCTTTGCTTGGTGTATCCTTCCCCTTATGTTCGGCGTTGAGCTTGCCGGACTGCTTGTAGACCCAACATTCTCTATGGGTATGGTTTGCAGGTTTATCGGGGGTGCTGTGGATCTGACATATTTGATCCAGAATCTTGTTTAGGCTGGATAGTTCGTCTCTGTTGCCTTTGGAGGGCAGCTTTTGCTGACCTGGTCGAGAGCTTCTGAATCCGGCGTTTACCGCCGTGCTCTTCGGGCTGTCTTCTTTATTCCCGCGCTTGTTTTTGCTGCGCCGTGGTTTCCATTTTCGTCCCTGACTTCGGATGTACTTGGGTCGCTAGTGCTGCAACGGGCTAACCAGCTATCCTCGCCCACACAAAAGCGGGTCATGAGGCTTGTTAATGCTGCCATTGTTCTCGGTTTTTCTTGGCAAGCCATTCGTCTCGAACGCTGTGCTTAAAAGCTGCTAAGGCTTTGGCGTCCGGGCAGTCGACTATTTGGTTCTTTTTAGTGAGGAACCTATTCCAAAGCTTTCGGGCTGACTCTTCGGGCTGTTGAGTATATGACTTAAATCGTCTGCATCCGGAGGTCGGACATAGGTCCCTTGAAAATTTGCCCGAAAAGTGTCTTCGAGCTCTTCCTAGCTTCTAATGGAGTTTTCGGGGAGGCTTTTAAGCCAGTGCCGAGCTGGCCCTTTGAGCTTGAGGGGTAAGTACTTGATGGCGTGGAGATCGTCTCCTCGAGCCATATGAATATGGAGGATGTAGTCCTCAATCCAGACCCCAGGGTATGTCGTTCTGTCATACGCCTCTATGTTTACGGGTTTGAATTCCTCTGGAAATTCATGGTCCATCACCTCATCGGTGAAACATAGGGGGTGTGTGGCACCCCTGTATTTGGGTGTACCGTGGTGTTGGGATGTTTGTTGTGTTGCATTTCATGCTGGAGCGCGCTTGCCTGGCCCGTAGATGGATCTGGTTGCGCCGTCTTTTTGATGCGAGCCTTCACGTGGATCGCGTACTGGCTTATGTGCAGCGTCGTTTGCCGCTTTATGTTGGCCACGAGGTCGTCTATCCGACCGGATGGCCGTTTTGTTTTTTGATTGCAGGGGATCTAAGGCCTCCTCATCGAATTCAGGTAGCAACTTTCACTTCGGGTAGCTCTTGGTGTGGCGATTATCGCCGTACTTCGCTTCAGTGTTGAGTACTTTACTCCATCTGATTCTGAGTGTGTCTTGTGCAGCCCTGAGCCTTTGCTTCTGCTTTTTAAGACTCCTCGCAGTGGCAACAAGCCTTTTATGGGTATTTTGTTGCTCTGGGTGCCTGGCCGGTGTGATGTTATCCGGACTGTTATCTTCAACGGAGTCGGGTTGTTTGGCTTGATTCCCCGTGTTGCCGTGGTCGGACGATAGTTCAATGCTGTGTTTGTTGTCCGCTGGCTCGCCTTGCTCTATCACTGGGTCTATATGATCGCTGTTTCTGCCGAGGCGGGATTTGGAGCGGCGCTTACGCTGCCGCTTTGACTGCTTCTCGAGGGAACAACCCTTCGCTGCGTCCTTCCGGTCTTCGTCGTTGTTTACTTTGGGTGCGTCCAGCATGTATACATAATATGATGAAGTGGGCGTATCCGTATTGCCTAGCTTGCCTTCCACGCCAAGTAGAGTCCCATCCGGACACAGGACGAAGTCTTCAATATCGTATCCTCATAGTCCAATAGTCCGGCCAAAGGATATAGTCCGGCTGTCCGGAGACCCCCTAATCCAGGACTCCCTCAACGATGAATCCTTCTCTCTGGGTTTTTTCTCCCCGAAAGTGAATATATAGAGTCAAGGATGAGGTCGGTGGAGCGTTAGGGGGCCCACGAGGCAGGGGCGTGCCCAGGGGGTAGGGCGCGCCCCCACCCTCGTGGACAGGTGGAGGCCCCCCTGGCGTGGATCTTTCTTCTAGTATTTTTATATATTCCAAAATAATTCTCCGTTGATTTTTAGGTCATTCCGAGAACTTTTATTTCTGCACAAAAATAAGAGTATGGCAATTCTGTTGAAAACAACATCAGTCCGGGTTAGTTCCATTCAAATCATGCAAGTTAGAGTCCAAAACAAAGGCAAAAGTGTTTGGAAAAGTAGATATGATGGAGACGTATCAACTCCCCCAAGCTTAAACCTTTGCTTATCCTCAAGCAATTCAGTTGATAAACTGAAAGTGATAAAGAAAAACTTTTACAAACTCTGTTTGCTCTTGTCGTTGTAAATATGTAAAGCCAGCATTCAAGTTTTCAGCAAAGATTATGAACTAACCATATTCACAATAACATTTAGGTCTCATGTTTACTCATATCAATGACACAATCAACTAGCAAGCAATAATAATAAATCTCAGATGACAACACTTTCTCAAAACAATCATAATATGATATGACAAGATGGTATCTCGCTAGCCCTTTCTGAGACCGCAAAACATAAATGCAGAGCACCTTTATAGATCAAGGACTGACTAGACATTGTAATTCATGGTAAAAAAGATCCAGTGAAGTCATACTCAATGTAAACTAACATTAATGGATGCAAATGACAGCGGTGCTCTCCAACTGGTGCTTTTTAATAAGAGGATGATGACTCAACATAAAATTAAATGGATAGGCCCTTCGCAGAGGGAAGCAGGGATTTGTACAGGTGCCAGAGCTCGGTTTTGAAATTGATATGAGTAATATTTTGAGCGGTATACTTTCATTATCAACATAACAACCGAGAGATCTCAATATCTTCCATGCTACACACATTATAGGCGGTTCCCAAACAAAATGGTAAAGTTTATACTCCCCCTCCACCAACAAGCATCAATCCATGGCTTGCTCGAAACAACGAGTGCCTCCAACTAACAAGAGCCCCGGGGGAGTTTTGCTTGCAGTTATTTTGATTTGATTTGCATAAATCATGGGACTGGGCATCCCGATGACCAGCCACTTTCTCGTGAGTGAGGAGCGGAGTCCACTCCTCTTGAGAATAACCCGCCTAGCATGGAAGATACAGACAACCCTAGTTGATACATGAGCTATTCGAGCATACAAAACAAAATGTTTATTTGAAGGTTTAGAGTTTGGCACATACAAATTTACTTGGAATGGCAGGTAGATACCGTATATAGGTAGGTATGGTGGACTCATATGGAATAACTTTAGGGTTTATGGAATTGGATGCACAAGCAGTATTCCCGCTTAGTACAAGAGAAGGCTAGAAAAAGACTGGGAGGCGACCAGCTAGAGAGCGACAACAGTCATGAACATGCATTAAAATTAATCAACACCAAATGCAAGCATGAGTAGGATATAATGCACCATGGACATAAATATCGTAGAGGCTATGTTGATTTTGTTTCAACTACATGCGTGAACATGTGCCAAGTCAAGCCACTCGAATCGTTCAAAAGAGGATACCACCCTATCATACCACATCACAACCATTTTAATAGCATGTTGGCACGCAAGGTAAACCATTATAAGCTCCTAGATAATTAAGCATGGTATAAGCAACTACAATCTCTAATTGTCATTGCAAACATGTTTATTCAGAATAGGCTGAATCAGGAATGATGAACTAATCATATTTACAAAAACAAGAGAGGTCGAGTTCATACCAGCTTTTCTCATCTCAATAAGTTCATCATATAATCATCATTATTGCCTTTCACTCGCACGACCGAATAGTGTGGATAATAATAATAGTGCACGTGCATTGGACTAAGCTAGAATCTGCAAGCATTCAATTCAAGAGAGAAGACAAGGTAATATGGGCTCTTTGTTAGATCAACAATAATGCATATAAGAGCCACTCAACATTTTCATTATGGTCTTCTCCTCTCGACCCCCAAGGAACAAGAAAAGAAAACTATTTACATGGGAAAGCTCCCAACAAGCAAATGAAGAACGAGAAATCTTTTTGGGTTTTCTTTTAATTATTACTACTACTACAAGAAAAGTAAACTAGCTAAAAGCTACAACTAATTTTTGTTTTGTTTCTCTTAAGGTTTGTTAAACACATAAGAAGAAAGCAAAGGAAAATAAACTAGCATGGATGTTACAATGAAAAAGTATGAGCACCGACAACTAGTGATGAGTGTGTGAACATGAATGTAATGTCGGTGAGAAATACGTACTCGCCCAAGCTTAGGCTTTTGGCCTAAGTTGGTCTATGGCCACGGCTGGCCGGGCGGATATCCAAAGTTGTAGTTGGGGTCGTACTAAGAAGAATCCCCCTGGTGCCAATGGTTGGCGATCTCTTCCGAATTCCACTGATAAACAGACTGCCGGTGAGGATCAAATTGTGGTTCCGGCTCTGGCTCTGTAGCTGGTGTGGGGTTTCGGTAGGCGTGAATGGCCTCCGGTGGAACAAGGTACTTTCCTGCAGATAAGTCAAACAAAGAAGGAGCAGGCAAGGTAATAGTCTCAGGGTGATTTTTGTCAAATATCAGCTTGTACTTAAGCATCTTTTCCTTATTCTTAACAATAAAATCATGTGCTACCATACTCTTATAGTCTAGAAAAACAGGAGGCAGCAACTTCTCTTCCTTCTCATAATGCCTAATAGGTATGTTAAAGTGTGCAGCGAGGTGCGAGGCGAAGATGCCTCCAAGGATGGGGCCTTTAGTATGGTTAAGATTTAACCGCTTTGCAACAATAGCGCCGATACTAAATGTGTCATCACGGAACAAGGCATGGCACAAAATAACAATATCAGGGGCACTAAGATTGCCATAGTTTTCGTGACGAATTAAGCATCTACTAGCAAATATTGCGAAGTAACGTAAAACAGGAAAATGTATGCTAGTAATTCTTGCATCGGAAACTTTCCTCGCTTCCCCTACAACAATTGTATCAATAAACCCTTCCACATCGTCACGATGTGGTTCCTCTACGCTGCCCTTGAAAGGGATCAAACAAACCCGACAAAAATCATGAAGTGACATCTCCTTATGTTCATGATATAAATAAAATTCCACCGTAGGTGGTGAGATCCTAGCATGGAAATGAAAGTTTTGCACAAAGATATTGGTGAGTAAGAGATATTGTTCGCGTTGGTCGTGGAGGAAAGCGGTGAGGCCTGCATTCTTAGCCAATTCATAGAAATCATCATAAATCCCGGCTGCTCTCAAGAAATCATCACAAGGCCATTCACACGGCCGGACCTCCATGGTGCGAGGGAGATTATACTTGGGCTTCTTGTTCTCTTCACTTTGTTTATCCTTCAAGCTTCGGCTCAATGAGCCCCTCAAAAATCTCTTCATCTTTTTCTAAAAATTTCGGAAATTTTTAGTAACTTCAAAATAAAAGTGAACCAAACTCAACAAAATTGATAGCAACTACTCCTACAAGTGCCTAGAGGCAATATCATGCATTAAAACTACTTTTAACCATATAAATTTGACATGCAAGCTCAAGAACAGGGTCACCTAAGCAGCAAAAATATGCAATGAATAAATCACTAGAACAAAAACTAATTGGACCATTGGAGGAGTCACATACCAAATAACAATCCCACAAAGCAGTTTTGTAAATGGAGCTTTGAGCAAGGAGATCGAAAATGGCAGCAGGACGAGCTTGGACTCGGGTTTGAGTTGGCTAGTGATGTTTGTGGGAGGAAGAAGTGTGTGGTAGCTGGAATAAGTGGAGGGGAGCCACCATGGGCCGACGAGGCAGGGGGTGCGCCCTGGACCCTCGTGGCCAGGTGCTTGCTCCCCGTGTTGTGTTCTTAGTGCTAGATATTCTCAAATATTCCAGAAAAAATCATATTTAAATTTCAGGGCATTTGGAGAACTTTTATTTTCAAGGTATTTTTTATTGCATGGATAATTCAGGAAACAAACAGAAATTACTATTTTTGCTTTATTTAATATAAATAACAGAAAGTAAAAATAGGGTACAGAGAGTTGTGTTTTCTAAATCCGTCCATCTCATGCTCATCAAAAGGAATCCACTAACAAGGTTGATCAGGTCTTGTTAACAAACTCATTTCGAGTACATGAAATCAGAGAAATTTCGAATAACACTATGTTACCTCAACGGGGATATGCACGTCCCCAATAATAAGAATATCATATTTCTTCTTGACGGTAGGTAGACGAAATTCGAAACATCCAAAAATAATCGATGGAATTTTTCCAATAGAGTTTATACTATGAACTTGAGGTTGTTTCCTCGGAAAGTCTACCATATGCTCATTACCATTAACATGAAAAGTGACATTGCCTTTGGTGCAATCAATAATAGCCCCTGTAGTATTCAAAAAGGGTCTTCCAAGAATAATAGACATACTATCGTCCTCGGGAATACCAAGAATAACAAAGTCCGTTAAAATAGTAAAGTTTGCAACCACAACAGGCACATCCTCACAGGTATAGCAGTTGATTTATCAGCCACTTGCAAAGATATTTTAGTAGGTGTCAACTTATTCAAATCAAGTCTATGATCTAAAGGGAGAGGCATAACACTAACACCAGCTCCAAGATCACATAAAGTAGTTTTAACATAGTTTCTTTTAATGGAGCATGGTATAGTTGGTACTCCTAGACCTCCAAGTTTCTTTGGTATTCCACCCTTAAAAGTACAATTAGCAAGCATGGTGGAAATTTCAGCTTCCGGTATCTTTCTTTTATTAGTAACAATATATTTCATGTACTTAGCATAAGGATTCATTTTAAGCATATCAGTCAAACACATACGCAAGAAGATAGGTCTAATCATTTTAGCACAGCGCTCAAAATCCTCATCATCCTTTTTCTTGGATGGTTTAGGAGGAAAAGGCATGGGTTTCTGAACCCATGGTTCTCTTTCTTTACCGTGCTTCCTAGCAACAAAGTCTTTGTTATCATAACGTTAATTCTTTGATTGTGGATTATCAAGATCAACAACAGGTTCAACCTCTGCTTCATTGTCATTACTAGGTTGAGCATCAACATGAGCGTCATTATTAAAATTATCACTAGGTTCATGCTCATTACCAGATTGTGTTTCAGCATTAGAAATAGAAATATCATTGGGATTCTCAGGTGTGTAATCAACAGGTTCGCTAGAAGCATGCAAAGTCCTATCAGTTTTCTTTTTCCTCCTCTTAGAAGCACTAGGTGCATCAATATTATTTCTCTGAGAATCTTGCTCAATTCTCTTAGGATGGCCCTAAGGATACAAAGGTTCCTGAGTCATTTTACTACCTCTAGTCATAACTCTAACAACATTACCATTTTTCTTACTATTTAATTCATTGAGCAAATCATTCTGAGCTTTAAGTACTTGTTCTACTTGAGTGGTAACCATAGAAGCATGTTTACTAATAAGTTTTAGTTCACCTTTAACATTAGCCATATAATCACTGAAGTGTTCAATCATATTAGCATTATGTTTCAATTGTCTACCAACATAAGCATTAAAACCTTCTTGCTTAACCATAAAGTTATCAAACTCATCTAAGCATTGGCTAGAAAACTTAGTAGGAGGGATTTCAGCTTTATCATATCTATAGAGAGAATTTACCTTCACTACCTGTGTCGGGTTATCAAGACCATGTATTTCTTCAATAGGAGGTAAATTCTTAACATCTTCAGCTTTAATACCTTTTTCTTTCATAGATTTCTTTGCCTCTTGCATATCTTCAGGACTGAGAAATAGAATACCCCTTTTCTTCGGAGTTGGCTTAGGAGTTGGTTCAGGAAGTGTCCAATTATTTTCATTATTCAACATATTATTCAATAAAATTTCAGCTTGATCAACAGTTCTTTCCTTGAAAACACAACCAGCATAACTATCCAGGTAATCTCTGGAAGCATCGGTCAGTCCATTATAAAAGATATCAAGTATTTCATTCTTCTTGAGAGGATGATCAGGCAAAGCATTAAGTAATTGGAGAAGCCTCCCCCAAGCTTGTGGGAGACTCTCTTCTTCAATTTGCACAAAATTATATATTTCCCTTAAAGCAGCTTGTTTCTTATGAGCAGGGAAATATTTAGCAGAGAAGTAATAAATCATATCCTGGGGACTACGCACACAACCAGGATCAAGAGAATTAAACCATATCTTAGCATCACCCTTTAATGAGAAGAAAATAATTTAAGGATATAATAGTAGCGAGTTTTCTCATCATTAGTGAACAGGGTAGCTATATCATTTAATTTTGTAAGATGTGCCACAACAGTTTCAGATTCATAGCCATAGAAAGGATCAGATTCAACCAAAGTAAGATCAATAGAGAAATCATAATCCTTTAAGTAACAAAGATAGGTGAAGTAGCATAATCAGGGTCATATTTCATTCTAGCATTCAAAGTTTTTTGTTTCAGCTTAGCTAATAATTTCTTAAGATCACTTCTATCATTGTAAGCAAGAAAGTCTCTAGCAGTTTCTTCATCCATAACATAGCCCTCAGGAACAACAGGCAATTCATATCTAGGGGGAGAATCTTCATCATCACTTTCATCAATATTATCAGTTTCAATAATTTCATTCTCTCTAGCCCTAGCAAGTTGTTCATCAAGAAATTCACCAAGTGGCACAGTAGTATCAAGCATAGAAGTAGTTTCATCATAAGTATCATGCAAAGCAGAAGTGGCATCATCAATAACATGCGACATATCAGAATGAATAGCAGAAGTAGGTATAGGTGTCGCAAGCTTACTCAAAACAGAAGGTGAATCAAGTGCAGAGCTAGATGGCAGTTCCTTACCTCCCCTCGTAGTTGAGGGATAAATCTTGGTTCTTGGATCTTTCAAGTTCTTCATAATGATAAGCAGATATAAATCCCAACTGACTCAAAGAATAGACCTATGCTCCCTGGCAACGGCGCCAGAAAATAGTCTTCACAACCCGCAAGTATAGGGGATCGCAACAGATTTCGAGGGTAGAGTATTCAACCCAAATTTATTAATTCGACACAAGGGGAGCCAAAGAATATTCTCAATTATTAGCAGCTGAGTTGTCAATTCAACCACACCTGGAAACATAATATTTGCAGCAAGGTATTTAGTAGCAAAGTAATATGATAGTAGTGGTAACGGTGGCAAAAGTAACGGTAGCAAAAGTAATTTTTTTGGTGTTTTGTAGTGATGATAACAATAGCAACGGAAAAGTAAATAAGCGAAGAACAATATATGGAAAGCTCGTAGGCAATGGATCGGTGATGGAGAATTATGCCAGATGCGATTGATCAAGTAACAGTCATAACCTAGGGTGACACAGAACTAGCGCCAGTTCATCAATGTAATGTAGGCATGTATTCCGAATATAGTCATACGTGCTTATGGAAAAGAACTTGCATGCCATCTTTTGTCCTACACTCCCGTGGCAGCGGGGTCCTATTGGAAACTAAGGGATATTAAGGACTCTTTTTAATAGAGTACCGGACCAAAGCATTAACACATAGTGAATACATGAACTCCTCAAACTACGGTCATCGCCGAGAGTGGTCCCGACTATTGTCACTTCGGGGTTGCCGGATCATAACACATAGTAGGTGACTATAGACTTGCAAGATAGGATCAATAACTCTCATATATTGATGAAAACATAATAGGCTCAGATATGAAATCATGGCACTCGGGCCCTAGTGACAAGCATTAAGCATAGCAAAGTCATAGCAACATCAATCTCAGAACATAGTGGATATAGGGATCAAACCCTAACAAAACTAACTCGATTACATGATAAATCTCATCCAACCCATCACCATCCAGCAAGCCTACACTGGAATTACTCACGCACGGTGGTGAGCATCATGAAATTGGTTATGGAGGAAGGTTGATGATGATGATGGCGACGGATTCCCCTCTCCGGAGCCCCGAACGGACTCCAGATCAGCCCTCCCGAGAGAGTTTAGGGCTTGGCGGCGGCTCCGTATCGTAAAACGCGATGAATCCTTCTCTCTGGATTTTTCCTCCTTGAAAGTGAATATATAGAGTCAGGGTTGAGGTTGGTGGAGCGTCAAGGGACCCACGAGGCAGGGGGCGCGCCCAGGGGGTAGGGCGTGCCCCCCACCCTCGTGGACAGGTGGAGGCCCCGCTGACGTGGATCTTTCTTCCAGTATTTTTTATATATTCCAAAATAATTCTTCGTTGATTTTCAGGTCATTCCGAGAACTTTTATTTCTGCACAAAAATAACACCATGGCAATTCTACTGAAAACAGCGTCAGTCCGGGTTAGTTCCATTCAAATCATGCAAGTTAGAGTCCAAAACAAGGGCAACAGTGTTTGGAAAAGTAGATACGACGGCGACGTATCATGCCATGATGAACTATGGCATCAAGATCAAGCACATAAGAAGTGACAATGGCACAGAGTTCAAGAACACCGGCCTCCACACTTATCTTGATACGTTGGGCATCACTCATGAATTCTCAGCTCCATACACACCTCATCAGAATGGCATCATGGAGCGCAAGAACAGAACACTCATTGAGATGGCTCGGACGATATTGCATGCCATGTCATCAACCGTGTTTATATTCACAAGCTTCTAAAGCAGACATCATATGAGCTACTGACTGATAAGAAGCCAAACGTACGCTACTTCAGAGTATTTGGTGCCAGGTGCTGGATTAAGGATCCACATCACACTTCAAAATTTGCACCGAAAGCACATGAAGGTTTTATGCTTGGTTATGGAAAGGATTCGCACTCCTACAGAGTCTTCAACCTCTTTCACTATAAAGTGGTTGAAACTATGGATGTGCGGTTTGATGAGACTAACAGCTCGCAAAGAGAGCACCTGCCAAATGTGCTAGATGAAGTTCCACCTAGTGAATCCATCAAGCTTATGGGTACTGGAGAAATCATACCTTCAGAGGCATAGGCTGAAGAGGAACTTATCATTTCTACACCAAATCAACCTGAAGACTCTGCTCAGCATGAAGCCAATGTTGAAGATGAAGACAATGATAAGCAAGAGCAAAATCTTCGTCCAGTTCATCCTCGTGTTACAAATGAAGTACAAATTGAGAAGATAATCGATAGCATCAATGCACCTGGTCCCCTCATTCGTTCAAGAGCAACACAACTGGCAAATTTCTGTGGGCACTTTGCATTTGTTTTTATATCTGAACCCAAGAAAGTTGTTGAAGCCTTCATGGAACCTGAGTGGATTCAAACTATGCAAGAAGAGCTTCAACAGTTTGAACTGAACAATGTGTGGGAATCGGTCAAGCGTCCTGATCCTCGCAAGCACAATATCATAGGCACAAAATTGATCTATCGCAACAAACAAGATGAGCATGGTCAAGTTGTCAAAAACAAGGCTCGTCTTGTTGCTCAAGGATATACTCAAGTTGAAGGAATTGACTTCGATGAAACATTTTCTCTGGTGGCCAGGCTTGAAGCCAATTGCATTCTGCTAGCCTATGCCAACCATCACAACATCCTTCTATATCAAATGGATGTGAAGAGTGCTTTTCTCAATGGCAAGATTGAAGAAGAAGTATATGTCACACAACCACCTAGCTTTGAAGATCCTAAACATCCTGACATGGTTTACAAGCTCAACAAGGCACTGTATGGCCTCAAACAAGCCCCTCGTGCTTGGTATGACACACTCAAAGACTTCCTGAAGAGAAAAGGCTTCAAACCTGGTTCCCTGGATCCCACTCTCTTCATGAAGACATACAATGGTGAACTGTTTGTGTGCCAGATCTATGTGGATGACATTATCTTCGGCTGCACTAACAAAAGATATAGTGATGATTTTGGAAACATGATGCAAGAGCAATATCAGATGTCCATGATGGGTGAGATGAAGTTCTTTCTTGGTCTTCAAATCCGTTAGCAAAGCATGACATCTTCATATCTCAAGAGAAATACCTCAAAGACTGCCTGAAGAAGTTTGGAATGCAAGACTGCAAAGGTTACACGACGCCAATGCCAACCAAAAGTCATCTGGGTCCCGACGACAATGGTAAAGAGTTCGATCAAAAGGTATACTGTCCATGATTGGTTCTTTACTCTATTTGTGTGCATCTAGGCTAGATATCATGCTTAGCATTTCATGTGTGCCCGATTCCAAGCGGCACCAAAGGAATCACATCACTTAGCTGTGAAGCGAATTCTTCGATATTTGGCTTACACCCCAACACTAGGATTATGGTATCCAAAGGGCTCAGAGTTTGATCTAGTTGGATTCTCAGATTCTGATTATGTTGGTGACAAGGTTGATCGCAAGTTTACATTAGGCACATGTCACTTTCTTGGACGATCTCTTGTATGTTGGTCTTCAAAGAAGTAGAACTTTGTATCTCTCTTTGATACGTCTCCAACATATCTATAATTTTTGATTGCTCCATGCTATATTATCTACTGTTTTGGACATTATTGGGCTTTATTATACACTTTTATATTATTTTTGGGACTAACCTATTAACCGTAGGCCCAGCCCAGAATTGCTGTTTTTTTGACTATTTTAGGGTTTCGAAGAAAAGGAATATCAAACGGAGTCCAAACGGAATGAAACCTTCGGGAATGTGATTTTCTCACCGAACATGATCCACGAGACTTGGGCCCTACGTCAAGCAACCAACAGGGAGGCCACGAGGTAGGGGGGCG
>NC_041386.1:31743330-31746769 GCF_002162155.2 Triticum dicoccoides | reverse complement strand
CTCCACCCTCGTGGACCCCTTGTTGCTCCACCGACGTACTTCTTCCTCCTATATATACCTGCGTACCCCCAAACGATCAGATACAGAGCCAAAACCCTAATTCCATCGCCGTAACTTTCTGTATCCATGAGATCCCATCTTGGGGCCTATTCCGGAGCTCCGCCGAAGGGGGCATCGATCACGGAGGGCTTCTACATCAAGACCATAGCCTCTCCGATGAAGTGTGAGTAGTTTACCTCAGACCTACGGGTCCATAGTTATTATCTAGATGGTTTCTTCTTTCTTTTTGGATCTCAATACAAAGTTCTCCCCCTCTCTTGTGGAGATCTATTCGATGTAATCTTCTTTTGCAGTGTGTTTGATGAGACCGATGAATTGTAGGTTTATGATCAAGTTTATGTATGAACAATATTTGAATCCTCTCTGAATTCTTTTATGTATGATTGGTTATCTTTGTAAGTATCTTCGAATTATCAGTTTGGTTTGGCCTACTAGATTGATCTTTCTTTCAATGGGAGAAGTGCTTAGCTTTGGGTTCATTCTTGCGGTGTCCTTTCCCAGTGACAGTAGGGGCAGCAAGGCACGTATTGTATTGTTGCCATTGAGGATAACAAGATAGTTTTTTATCATATTTCATGAATTTATCCCTCTACATCATGTCATCTTGCTTAAGGCGTTACTCTGTTCTTATGAACTTAATACTCTAGATGCATGCTGGATAGCGGTCGATGTGTGGAGTAATAGTAGTAGATGCAGGCAGGAGTCGGTCTACTTATCTTGGACGTGATGCCTATATACATGATCATACCTAGATATTCTCATAACTATGCTCTGTCAATTGCTCAACAGTAATTTGTTCACCCACCGTAAAATATCTATGCTCTTGAGAGAAGCCACTAGTGAAACTTATGGCCCCCGGGTCTATATTCGTCATATTAATCTTCCAATACTTAGTTATTTTCATTGCTTTTATTCTCCTTTGCATCTTTATCATAAAAATTACCAAAAATAGTATCTTATCATATCTATCAGATCTCACTCTCGTAAGTGACCGTGTAGGGATTGACAACCCCTTATCGCGTTGGTTGCAAGGATTTATTTGTTTTGTGCAGGTGCGAGGGACTCGCGTGTAACCTCCTACTGGATTGATACCTTGGTTTTCCTCCTGGATTGATACCTTGGTTCTCAAAAACTGAGGGAAATACTTACGCTACTTTGCTACACCACCCTTTCCTCTTCAAGGGAAAACTCTATGTGCTTCACTTATATCTTTTTACTTATATAGTTTTGCTCTAGTGCTTCACTTATATCTTTTAGAGCACGGTGGTGGATTTGTTTTATAGAAACTATTGATCTCTCATGCTTCACTTAGACTATTTTGAGAGTCTGAAAAAGCATGGTAATTGCTTAAATAATCCTAATATGCTAGGTATACAAGATTAACAATAAAATTCTCTTATGAGTGTGTTGAATACTATGAGAAGTTTGATGCTTGATGATTGTTTTGAGATATGAAGATGGTGATATTAGAGTCATGCTAGTTGAGTAGTTGTGAATTTGAGAAATACTTGTGTTAAAGTTTGTGATTCCCGTAGCATGCACGTATGGTGAAGCGTTATGTAATGAAGTCGGAGCATGATTTATTTATTGATTGTCTTCCTTATGAGTGGCGGTTGGGGACGAGTGATGGTCTTTTCCTACCAATCTATCCCCCTAGGAGCATGCGCATAATACTTTGCTTTGATAACTTGTAGATTTTTGCAATAAGTATATGAGTTCTTTATGACTAATGTTGAGTCCATGGATCATACGCACTCTCACCCTTCCACCATTGCTAGCCTCTCTAATACCGCGCACCTTTCGCCGGTATCATACACCGACCATATACCTTCCTCAAAACAGCCACCATACCTACCTATCATGGCATCTCCATAGCCATTCCGAGATATATTGCCATGCAACTTTCCACCATTCCATTTACTATGACACACTTCATCATTGTCATATTGCTTTGCATGATCATGTAGTTGACATTGTATTTGTGGCAAAGCCACCGTTCATAATTCTTTCATACATGTCACTCATGAGTCATTGCATATCTCGGTACACCGCCGGAGGCATTCATATAGAGTCATATCTTGTTCTAAGTATCGAGTTGTAATTCTTGAGTTGTAAGAAAATAAAAGTGTGATGATCATCATTATTAGAGCATTGTCCCAGTGAGGAAAGGATGATGGAGACTATGATTCCCCCACAAGTCGGGATGAGACTCCGGAAGAAAGAAAAAAGAGGCCATAAAAAAAAGAAAAAGGCATAAATAATATATATATGTATATATGAGAGAAAAAGAGAGAAGGGATAATGCTACTATCCTTTTACCACACTTGTGCTTCAAAGCAGCACCATGATCTTCATGATAGAGGGTCTCCTTTGTTATCACTTTCATATACTCGTGGGAATTTTTCATTATAGAACTTGGCTTGTATATTCCAATGATGGGCTTCCTCAAAATGCCCTAGGTCTTCGTGAGCAAGCAAGTTGGATGCACACCCACTTAGTTTCTTTTTGAGCTTTCATATACTTATAGCTCTAGTGCATCCGTTGCAGGACAATCCCTACTCACTCACATTGATATCTATTGATGGGCATCTCCATAGCCCGTTGATACGCCTAGTTGATGTGAGACTATCTTCTCCCTTTTTGTCTTCTCCACAACCACCATTCTATTCCACCTAAAGTGCTATGTCCATGGCTCACTCTCATGTATTGTGTGAAGATTGAAAAAGTTTGAGAACACCAAAAGTATGTAACAATTGCTTGGCTTGTCATCGGGGTTGTGCATGATTTAAATACTTTGTGTGGTGAAGATAGAGCATAGCCAGACTATATGATTTTGTAGGGATAACTTTCTTTGGCCATGTTATTTTGAGAAGACATAATTGCTTAGTTAGTATGCTTGAAGTATTATTATTTTTATGTCAAATATTAAACTTTTGTCTTGAATCTTTCGGATCTGAATATTTATGCCACAATTAAGAAGAATTACATTGAAAATATGCCAAGTTGCATTCCACATCAAAAATTCTGTTTTTATCATTTACCTACTCGAGGACGAGCAGGAATTAAGCTTGCGGATGCTTGATACGTCTCCAACGTATCTATAATTTTTTATTGCTCCATGCTATATTATCTACTGTTTTGGACATTATTGGGCTTTATTATACACTTTTATATTATTTTTGGGACTTACCTATTAATCGGAGGCCCAGCCCAAAGTTGTTGTTTTCTGCCTATTTTAGGGTTTCGAAGAAAAGGAATATCAAACGGAGTCCAAACGGAATGAAACCTTCGGGAACGTGATTTTCTCACCGAACATGATCTAGGAGACTTGGACCCTAAGTCAAGCAACCAACAGGGAGGCCACGAGGTAGGGGGCGCG
>NC_041386.1:31739283-31743128 GCF_002162155.2 Triticum dicoccoides | reverse complement strand
GCCCCTTGTTGCTCCACCGACGTACTTCTTCCTCCTATATATACCTACATACCCCCAAACGATCAAATACGGAGCCAAAACCCTAATTCCACCGCCGTAACTTTCTGTATCCATGAGATCCCATCTTGGGGCCTGTTCTGGAGCTCCGCCGGAGGGGGCATCGATCACGGAGGGCTTGTACTTCAACACCATAGCCTCTCCAATGAAGTGTGAGTAGTTTACCTCAGACCTACGGGTCCATAGTTATTAGCTAGATGGTTTGTTCTCTCTTTTTGGATCTCAATACAAAGTTCTCCCCCTCTCTTGTGGAGATCTATTCGATGTAATCTTATTTTGCGGTGTGTTTGTTGAGACCGATGAATTGTGGGTTTATGATCAAGTTTATCTATGAACAATATTTGAATCTTCTCTGAATTCTTTTATGTATGATTGGTTATCTTTGCAAGTCTCTTCGTATTATCAGTTTGGTTTGGCCTACTAGATTGATCTTTCTTTCAATGGGAGAAGTGCTTAGCTTTGGGTTCAATCTTGCGGTGTCCTTTCCCAGTGATTGTAGGGGCAGCAAGGCACGTATTGTATTGTTGCCATCGAGGATAACAAGATGTTTGTTTATCATATTGCATGAATTTATCCCTCTACATCATGTCATCTTGCTTAAGGCGTTACTCTGTTCTTATGAACTTAATACTCTAGATGCATGCTGGATAGCGGTCGATGTGTGGAGTAATAGTAGTAGATGCAGGCAGGAGTCGGTCTACTTGTCTTGGACGTGATGCCTATATACATGATCATACCTAGATATTCTCATAACTATGCTCAATTCTGTCAATTGCTCAACACTAATTTGTTCACCCACCGTAAAATATCTATGCTCTTGAGAGAAGCCACTAGTGAAACCTATGGCCCCCGGGTCTATATTCGTCATATTAATCTTCCAATACTTAGTTATTTTCATTGCTTTTATTTTCCTTTGCATCTTTATCATAAAAATACCAAAAATAGTATCTTATCATATCTATTAGATCTCACTCTCATAAGTGACCGTGTAGGGATTGACAACCCCTTATCGCGTTGGTTGCGAGCATTTATTTGTTTTGTGTAGGTGCGAGGGACTCGCGCGTAGCCTCCTACTGGATTGTTACCTTGGTTTTCCTACTGGATTGATACCTTGGTTCTCAAAAACTAAGGGAAATACTTACGCTACTTTGCTACACCACCCTTTCCTCTTCAAGGGAAAACCAACGCAAGTGCTCAAGAGGTAGCAAGAAGGATTTCTGACGCCGTTGCCGGGGAGGTCTACGCAAAAGTCAAACATACTAATTTTCAAGTTTTGGGTAAAGATTTGATGGATCATGGAACAAGGAGTGGCAAGAGACTAAGCTTGGGGATGCCCATGGCACCCCCAAGATAATCTAAGGACACCTAAAAGCCAAAGCTTGGGGAGGCCCCGGAAGGCAGCCCCTCTTTAGTCTACTTCTATCGGTAACTTTACTTGGAGCTATATTTTTTCACCACATGATATGTGTTTTTATTGGAGTGTCTTGTATGATTTGAGCCTTTGCTTTTTAGTTTACCACAATCATCCTTGCTGTACACGCCTTTTGAGAGAGAAACACATGATTCAGAAATTATTAGAATACTCTATGTGCTTCACTTATATCTTTTGACTTATATAGTTTTGCTCTAGTGCTTCACTTATATCTTTTAGAGCACGGTGGTGGATTTGTTTTATAGAAACTATTGATCTCTCATGCTTCACTTAGACTATTTTGAGAGTCTTAAAAAGCATGGTAATTGCTTAAATAATCCTAATATGCTAGGTATACAAGATTAACAATAAAATTCTCTTATGAGTGTGTTGAATACTATGAGAAGTTTGATGCTTGATGATTGTTTTGAGATATGGAGATGGTGATATTAGAGTCATGCTAGTTGATTAGTTGTGAATTTGAGAAATACTTGTGTTAAAGTTTGTGATTCCCATAGCATGCACGTATGGTGAAGCGTTATGTAATGAAGTTGGAGCATGATTTATTTATTGATTGTCTTCCTTATGAGTGGCGGTTGGGGACGAGTGATGGTCTTTTCCTACCAATCTATCCCCCTAGGAGCATGCGCGTAATACTTTGCTTTGATAACTTGTAGATTTTTGCAATAAGTATATGAGTTCTTTATGACTAATGTTGAGTCCATGGATCATACGCACTCTCACCCTTCCACCATTGCTAGCCTCTCTAATACCGCGCACCTTTCGCCGGTATCATACACCCACCTTATACCTTCCTCAAAACAGCCACCATACCTACCTATCATGGCATCTCCATAGCCATTCCGAGATATATTGCCATGCAACTTTCCACCATTCCATTTACTATGACACACTTCATCATTGTCATATTGCTTTGCATGATCATGTAGTTGACATTGTATTTGTGGCAAAGCCGTCGTTCATAATTCTTTCATACATGTCACTCATGAGTCATTGCATATCTCGATACACCACCGGAGGCATTCATATAGAGTCATATCTTGTTCTAAATATCGAATTGTAATTCTTGAGTTGTAAGAAAATAAAAGTGTGATGATCATCATTATTAGAGCATTGTCCCAGTGAGGAAAGGATGATGGAGACTATGATTCCCCCACAAGTCAGGATGAGACTCCGGAAGAAAGAAAATAGAGGCCATAAAAAAAGAAAAAGGCCCAAATAATATATATATATATATATATATATATATATATATGAGAGAAAAAGAGAGAAGGGACAATGCTACTATCCTTTTACCACACTTGTGCTTCAAAGCAGCACCATGATCTTCATGATAGAGGGTCTCTTTGTTATCATGTTCATATACTAGTGGGAATTTTTCATTATAGAACTTGGCTTGTATATTCCAATGATGGGCTTCCTCAAAATGCCCTAGGTCTTCGAGAGCAAGCAAGTTGGATGCACACCCACTTAGTTTCTTTTTGAGCTTTCATATACTTATAGCTCTAGTGCATCCGTTGCACGGCAATCCCTACTCACTCACATTGATATCTATTGATGGGCATCTCCATAGCCCGTTGATACGCCTAGTTGATGTGAGACTATCTTCTCCCTTTTTGTCTTCTCCACAACCACCATTCTATTCCACCTAAAGTGCTATGTCCATGGCTCACGCTCATGTATTGTGTGAAGATTGAAAAAGTTTGAGAACACCAAAAGTATGAAACAATTGCTTGGCTTGTCATCAGGGTTGTGCATGATTTAAATACTTTGTGTGGTGAAGATAGAGCATAGCCAGACTATATGATTTTGTAGGGATAACTTTCTTTGGCCATGATATTCTGAGAAGACATAATTGCTTAGTTAGTATGCTTGAAGTATTATTATTTTTATGTAAAATATTAAACTTTTGTCTTGAATCTTTCGGATCTGAATATTCATACCACAATTAAGAAGAATTACATTGAAAATATGCCAAGTTGCATTCCACATCAAAATTTCTGTTTTTATCATTTACCTACTCGAGGACGAGCAGGAATTAAGCTTGCGGATGCTTGATACGTCTCCAACGTATCTATAATTTTTGATTGCTCCATGCTATATTATCTACTGTTTTGGACATTATTGGGCTTTATTATACACTTTTATATTATTTTTGGGACTAACCTATTAACCGGAGGCCCAGCCCAAAATTGTTGTTTTCTGCCTATTTTAGGGTTTCGAAGAAAAGGAATATCAAACGGAGTCCAAACGGAATGAAACCTTCGGGAACGTGATTTTATCACCGAACATGATCTAGGAGACTTGGACCCTACATCAAGCAACCAACAGAGAGGCCACGAGGTAGGGGGGGCGC
>NC_041386.1:31732834-31738906 GCF_002162155.2 Triticum dicoccoides | reverse complement strand
TCACGGGCCCCTTGTTGCTCCACCGACGTACTTCTTCCTCCTATATATACCTATGTACCCCCAAACGATCAAGTACGGAGCCAAAACCCTAATTCCACCGCCGTAACTTTCTGTATCCATGAGATCCCATCTTGGGGCCTGTTCTGGAGCTCCGCCGGAGGGGGCATCGATCACGAAGGGCTTGTACATCAACACCATATCCTCTTCGATGAAGTGTGAGTAGTTTACCTCAGACCTACGGGTCCATAGTTATTAGCTAGATGGTTTCTTATCTCTTTTTGGATCTCAATACAAAGTTCTCCCCCTCTCTTGTGGAGATGTATTCGATGTAATCTTATTTTGCGGTGTGTTTGTTGAGACCGATGAATTGTGGGTTTATGATCAAGTTTATCTATGAACAATATTTGAATCTTCTCTGAATTCTTTTATGTATGATTGGTTATCTTTGCAAGTCTCTTCGAATTATCAGTTTGGTTTGGCCTACCAGATTGATCTTTCTTTCAATGGGAGAAGTGCTTAGCTTTGGGTTCAATCTTGCGGTGTCCTTTCCCAGTGACAGTAGGGGTAGCAAGGCACATATTGTATTGTTGCCATCGAGTATAACAAGACGTTTTTTTTATCATATTGCATGAATTTATCCCTCTACATCATGTCATCTTGCTTAAGGCGTTACTCTGTTCTTATGAACTTAATACTCTAGATGCATGCTGGATAGCGGCCGATGTCTGGAGTAATAGTAGTAGATGCAGGCAGGAGTCGGTCTACTTGTGTTGGACATGATGCCTATATACATGATCATACCTAGATATTCTCATAACTATGCTCAATTCTGTCAATTGCTCAACAGTAATTTGTTCACCCACCGTAAAATATCTATGCTCTTGAGAGAAGCCACTAGTGAAACCTATGGCCCTCGGGTCTATCTTCATCATATTAATCTCCCAATACTTAGTTATTTTCATTGCTTTTATTTTACTTTGCATCTTTATCATAAAAATACCAAAAATATTATCTTATCATATCTATCATATCTCACTCTCGTAACTGACCGTGTAGGGATTGACAACCCCTTATCGCGTTGGTTGCGAGGATTTATTTGTTTTGTGTGGGTGCGAGGGACTCGCGCGTAGCCTCCTACTGGATTGATACCTTGGTTCTCAAAAACTGAGGGAAATACTTATGCAGTTTGCTACACCACCCTTTCCTCTTCAAGGGAAAACCAACTCAAGTGCTCAAGAGGTAGCACTCTCCACTACTGAATCTGAATACATTGCTGCTGGATCTTGCTACGCTCAGCTTCTGTGGATGAAGCAAGCACTCAAGGACTATGGCATCCATCTGAAGCATGTGCCACTCTACTGCGACAATGAAAGCGCCATCAAGATTGCCAACAAACCAGTTCAGCATTCGAAGACAAAGCACATTCAGATCCGTCACCACTTTCTCAGAGATCATGTCATGAAGGAAGATATTGATATCATTCATGTCAACACTGAAGAGCAATTGGCAGATATCTTCACAAAGCCCTTGGATGAGAAAAGGTTTTGCAAGTTGCGGTGTGAGCTACATATCTTAGAATCCTCGAATGTCCTGCAATTGGACACACATCCTAACGCTTATGCATGTTATGACTTAGATGTGCAACACACGAAGTAACATATATCTTCAAACAATGAAGACATACACTCTAAGTATGAATACATTAATGCGGAAATTGACTTCGTAGCGCCATGATAATTGTGCGCCGTGTCTGGGTCTAATACTTCCTATACGGTGGGTAACGCCACCACCAAACTCTTGTTTGAAGTGTTTTTCATTTGACGTCTCATTTGCATAGTGTTCGCATTTGGTTTGTTGTCAACACTGATTCATCTTCGTGTTTATCTTCACAATGTTGATTTGGTATCATATTGGTATATACTTATATTAGTGTTCTGTCCTCTACAGCATTCACTTATGTCTATGTCTTCATATTCGAATCTTTTGACCTAAGTGAATGTGATCAGACCCTAACCCCCTCTATGCTCCTATCTCAGATTCTATCTATCCAAATCATATGCATTCTATTGAATCTGTCGATTGTCTTCTCTGGCCTTGTCAGTAGAAGACACAGAGACAAAATTGAATCTGTTTTAATGCTCTATCATTTTTGCCTGAAAACCGGAGAAGCGGGAACGACCAGCCGACAATCCAGGCGTGCGTGGGAACATGGAACAACTTCCAATGTGTTGCATGTTTCGCCACGTGTCCCTCAGATGTGAACTGCCAGGAGCGCCAGAGTAATAACGTTGTGCCGTCCCTGTCCTTATAAATACACACCACACCATAGTCATTATCTTTTCTTCCACCTCTCCACAAACCCTAGCGCCACCGCTAGCTCTCGACGACGCCGGTGACAAAGCGCTTAGCTACCGCGACCTCACCGACGCCGTCCTCACGCCGGCTGCGGACATCGTCTCCTTCGCCGTCGCCGTAGGTGTCCTCCGTCGCCAAGTTAGGGCATGGAAGATCGAACTTCTCGGCTTCCTCTCTACTCCAACTAGCAGTTCTTCGTGTGAGTTCTTACAGCGTCACATCAATTCTCCCGAAGCCAGTTCCTATCTGACCAGTAGACGGATGCCTTTGCAAGTTCTGAAGCCATTCAGTCTGAACTTCATGGTGACAGAGAAATCAGTCAGGAAGGGCGGCAGACAGTGTCGTGGGAACACAGCTAAGGACCTGCCACCAGATCTCTATGAACTATAAAAGTTAGATCTCGAAGAGACCTATGGGGAACGCAAGAATCGAATCCAATGGATTCGAAGATATTGGGCAGAGGAATGGTTCAAGTACAAATTTGTCACTGATGAATATGCTGAAAAGAATGCCATCAAGGGCCCCTAGGAGATATTGCATACAAAGGTCTTCAGCCCAAGTCCAAGTCTGAAGCCATTGCTCAAGGCTTCTACCCTTACATGGTCCGTGGACCTCAGCCTGCTAATGCTGACCCATCCTCTCTGTTATGGTGTCCTGAAGACAATCTATTCAAGCGCAACTTTCAGTTTGCAAAGGAGTCTGTCAAGAAGAACAAGAAGGACCTTGGACTCGACTTCAACCCTGGTCCATCTGCTCCTCGGGCTGATGGCACTCGTGATGCCGAACCCAATATCATCGGGCCTTTCTACAACCTCGATGTTCTCCTCACTCACATTGCTATTCAGGGGGCCGCCGTGGAGCACTCTAAGAATGACGCTGACACTGATGAAGCGCCAGCTCCACCAAGGCCACAGAAGCAGAAGAAGTCGAAAGCTTCAAAGCCCTCCACTGCACCAAAAGCTTTGCGTGCGAAGCCTCTGGCCACTGCACCTCTTGAAGCCAGTGTGCAGTTTGAAGATCTCTCTCGCATCTCCAAGACTGAGAAGAAGAAGAAGCCCATCCAGATTTCTGGTCAAGCACTGACCCCAGCTACCGTTCTGAGGAACGAAGATGAAGCCATTGATCTGTCAAGTGACGACGATCTTGGCGATGATGCTCTTGAGCTGTTGATAAAGAGAAAGGAAGAGGCGGAGATCTTCAATGATCTACCCCTTTTGATGTAGAAATCTTGAACAATTTCATTGACGAATGGTTTGAGAACCCCAGCATCAACCTCAATGATCTTGAGCTTCCAATTGGCATCAGTGTCTCCTTCCACAGTGCCATTGCTACTGAGCTGGCTCTGGCTCAGAAGATTGCTGAACTGAAGAACAAGATTGATTATGAGAAAGCTCAGTTCAAGCAGAACATGGCAAACCTCAGCGTGGTTGATGTTCAAAGCTTCAAGCAGACACTGCATGAGCTCAAGGAGCAGTTCCACCAGAAACGCGAGGAAGCAAAAGGTTCAAGAGAGAGAATGAAGTATTTTGCTGAGAAAAGTGTTCAAGCTCACAATGAAGCAGAAAAGCGCAAGGCTCTGGGGCGCCCTGGCATCGACCCCAGAATGGCTGGCAAGACGAAGAAGAAGCCTGTTGTGGCCCAAGCTGAAGCATCAAGGCAGGAAGAACCTCGCATTGTCTTCCCCGCCAGCATGACAGGCATGAAGCCTAAGGTCCCCACAGCTACTTCAAAACTCAAGAAAACAAGGGTAACTGAAGTCGAAGCCTGAAAGCGCAATACCAAGAACACCACTGACGATGCTCCACCGACCAAGAAGAGAAAGACAAAGAAGAAAGATCGGGCTGCTCCCACAGAGCCCCTTGTCGTCGATCCAATCTCAGTTGCTCGTCCTGCGTCCAAACACCAAGAGCGTCAGTTAATAGTTCATGAGCCTGCTTCCACAGAGGCTACTGAAACTGAAGACATTCCAGCTCCTAAAGCTGAAGACATTGGTCATCACGACAATGTAGAAGATGAAGAAGTCCTTCCTCAGATTGAGCACCAAATGGTATCATCGCACTCTCACCCTTCCACCATTGCTAGCCTCTCTAATACCACGCACCTTTCGCCGGTATCATACACCCACCATATACCTTCCTCAAAACAGCCACCATACCTACCTATCATGGCATCTCCATAGCCATTCCGAGATATATTGCCATGCAACTTTCCACCATTCCGTTTACTATGACACACTTCATCATTGTCATAATGCTTTGCATGATCATGTAGTTGACATTGTATTTGTGGCAAAGCCACCGTTCATAATTCTTTCATACATGTCACTCATGAGTCATTGCATATATCGGTACACCGCCGGAGGCATTCATATAGAGTCATATCTTGTTTTAAGTATCGAGTTGTAATTCTTGAGTTGTAAGAAAATAAAAGTGTGATGATCATCATTATTAGAGCATTGTCCCAGTGAGGAAAGGATGATGGAGACTATGATTCCCCCACAAGTCTGGATGAGACTCCAGAAGAAAGAAAAAAGAGGCCATAAAAAAAGAAAAAGGCCCAAATAAATATATATATATATATATATATATATATATATATATATATATATGAGAGAAAAAGAGAGAAGGGACAATGCTACTATCCTTTTACCACACTTGTGCTTCAAAGCAGCACCATGATCTTCATGATAGAGGGTCTCCTTTGTTATCACTTTCATATACTAGTGGGAATTTTTCATTATAGAACTTGGCTTGTATATTCCAATGATGGGCTTCCTCAAAATGCCCTAGGTCTTCGTGAGCAAGCAAGTTGGATGCACACCCACTTAGTTTCTTTTTGAGCTTTCATATACTTATAGCTCTAGTGCATCCGTTGCACGGCAATCCCTACTCACTCACATTGATATCTATTGATGGGCATCTCCATAGCCCGTTGATACGCCTAGTTGATGTGAGACTATCTTCTCCCTTTTTGTCTTCTCCACAACCACCATTCTATTCCGCCTAAAGTGCTATGTCCATGGCTCACGCTCATGTATTGTGTGAAGATTGAAAAAGTTTTAGAACACCAAAAGTATGAAACAATTGCTTGCCTTGTCATCAGGGTTGTGCATGATTTAAATACTTTGTGTGGTGAAGATAGAGCATAGCCAGACTATATGATTTTGTAGGGATAACTTTCTTTGGCCATGCTAATTTGAGAAGACATAATTGCTTAGTTAGTATGCTTGAAGTATTATTATTTTTATGTCAAATATTAAACTTTTGTCTTGAATCTTTCGGATCTGAATATTCATGCCACAATTAAGAAGAATTACATTGAAAATATGCCAAGTTGCATTCCACATCAAAATTTCTGTTTTTATCATTTACCTACTCGAGGACGAGCAGGAATTAAGCTTGCGGATGCTTGATACGTCTCCAACGTATCTATAATTTTTGATTGCTCCATGCTATATTATCTACTATTTTGGACATTATTGGGCTTTATTATACACTTTTATATTATTTTTGGGACTAACCTATTAACCGGAGGCCCAGCCCAAAGTTGTTGTTTTCTGCCTATTTTAGGGTTTCGAAGAAAAGGAATATCAAACGGAGTCCAAACGGAATGAAACCTTCGGGAACGTGATTTTCTCACCGAACATGATCTAGGAGACTTGGACCCTAAGTCAAGCAACCAACAGGGAGGCCACGAGGTAGGGGGGCGCGCCTACCC
>NC_041386.1:31696561-31732628 GCF_002162155.2 Triticum dicoccoides | reverse complement strand
CCCCCCAGGCGCGCCCTCCACCCTCGTGGGCCCCTTGTTGCTCCACCGACGTACTTCTTCCTCCTATATATACCTACATACCCCCAAACGATCAAATACGGAGCCAAAACCCTAATTCCACCGCCGTAACTTTCTGTATCCATGAGATCCCATCTTGGGGCCTGTTCTGGAGCTCCGCCGGAGGGGGCATCGATCACGGAGGGCTTGTACATCAACACCATAGCCTCTCCAATGAAGTGTGAGTAGTTTACCTCAGACCTACGGGTCCATAGTTATTAGCTAGATGGTTTCTTCTCTCTTTTTGGATCTCAATACAAAGTTCTCCCCCTCTCTTGTGGAGATCTATTCGATGTAATCTTATTTTGCGGTGTGTTTGTTGAGACCAATGAATTGTGGGTTTATGATCAAGTTTATCTATGAACAATATTTGAATCTTCTCTGAATTCTTTTATGTATGATTGGTTATCTTTGCAAGTCTCTTCGAATTATCAGTTTGGTTTGGCCTACTAGATTGATCTTTCTTTCAATGGGAGAAGTTCTTAGCTTTGGGTTCAATCTTGTGGTGTCCTTTCCCAGTGACAGTAGGGGCAGCAAGGCACGTATTGTATTGTTGCCATCGAGGATAACAAGATGGTTTTTTTATCATATTGCATGAATTTATCCCTCTACATCATGTCATCTTGCTTAAGGCGTTACTCTGTTCTTATGAACTTAATACTCTAGATGCATGCTGGATAGCAGTCAATGTGTGGAGTAATAGTAGTAGATGCAGGCAGGAGTCGGTCTACTTGTCTTGGACGTGATGCCTATATACATGATCATACCTAGATATTCTCATAACTATGCTCAATTCTGTCAATTGCTCAACAGTAATTTGTTCACCCACCATAAAATATCTATGCTCTTGAGAGAAGCCACTAGTGAAACCTATGGCCCCCGGGTCTATCTTCATCATATTAATCTTCCAATACTTAGTTATTTTCATTGCTTTTATTTTACTTTGCATCTTTATCATAAAAATACCAAAAATATTATCTTATCATATCTATCATATCTCACTCTCGTAAGTGACCGTGTAGGGATTGACAACCCCTTATCGCGTTGGTTGCGAGGATTTATTTGTTTTGTGTGGGTGCGAGGGACTCGCGCGTAGCCTCCTACTGGATTGATACCTTGGTTCTCAAAAACTGAGGGAAATACTTATGCAGTTTGCTACACCACCCTTTCCTCTTCAAGGGAAAACCAACTCAAGTGCTCAAGAGGTAGCACTCTCCACTACTGAATCTGAATACATTGCTGCTGGATCTTACTACGCTCAGCTTCTGTGGATGAAGCAAGCACTCAAGGACTATGGCATCCATCTGAAGCATGTGCCACTCTACTGCGACAATGAAAGCGCCATCAAGATTGCCAACAAACCAGTTCAGCATTCGAAGACAAAGCACATTCAGATCCGTCACCACTTTCTCAGAGATCATGTCATGAAGGAAGATATTGATATAATTCATGTCAACACTGAAGAGCAATTGGCAGATATCTTCACAAAGCCCTTGGATGAGAAAAGGTTTTGCAAGTTGCGGCGTGAGCTACATATCTTAGAATCCTCGAATGTCCTGCAATTGGACACACATCCTAACGCTTATGCATGTGATGACTTAGATGTGCAACACACGAAGTAACGTATATCTTCAAACAATGAAGACATACACTCTAAGTATGCATACATTAATGCGGAAATTGACTTCGTAGCGCCATGATAATTGTGCGCCGTGTCTGGGTCTAATACTTCCTATACGGTGGGTAACGCCACCACCAAACTCTTGTTTGAAGTGTTTTTCATTTGACGTCTCATTTGCATAGTCTTCGCATTTGGTTTGTCATCAACATTGATTCATCTTCGTGTTTATCTTCACAATGTTGATTTGGTATCATATTGGTATATACTTATATTAGTGTTCTGTCCTCTATAGCATTCACTTATAGCTATGTCTTCATATTCGAATCTTTTGACCTAAGTGAATGTGATCGGACCCTAACCCCCTCTATGCTCCTATCTCAGATTCTATCTATCCAAATCATATGCATTCTATTGAATCTGTCCACTGACGATTGCCCAAGTCCAAGTCTGAAGCCATTGCTCAAGGCTTCTACCCTTGCATGGTTCGTGGACCTCAGCCTGCTAATGCTGACCCATCCTCTCTGTTATGGTGTCCTGAAGACAATCTATTCAAGCGCAACTTTCAGTTTGCAAAGGAGTCTGCCAAGAAGAACAAGAAGGACCTTGGACTCGACTTCAACCCTGGTCCATCTCCTCCTCGAGATGATGGCACTCGTGATGCCAAACCCAATATCATCGGGCCTTTCTACAACCTCGATGGTCTCCTCACTCACATTGCTATTCAGGGGGGCGCCCTGGAGCACTCTGAGAATGACGCTGACACTGATGAAGCGCCAGCTCCACCAAGGCCACAGAAGCAGAAGAAGTCGAAAGCGTCAAAGCCCTCCACTGCACCAAAAGCTTCACGTGCGAAGCCTCTGGCCACTGCACCTCCTGAAGCCAGTGTGCAGTATGAAGATCTCTCTCGCATCTCCAAGACTGAGAAGAAGAAGAAGCCCATCCAGATTTATTGTCAAGCACTGACCCCAGCTACCGTTTTGAGGAATGAAGATGAAGCCATTGATTTGTCAAGTGACGACGATCTTGGCGATGATGCTCTTGAGCTGTTGATAAAGAGCAAGGAAGAGGCAGAGATCTTCAATGATCTACCCCTTTTTGATGTAGAAATCTTGAACAATTTCATTGACGAATGGTTTGAGAACCCCAGCATCAACCTCGATGATCTTGAGCTTCCAATTGGCATCAGTGTCTCCTTCCACAGTGCCATTGCTACTGAGCTGGCTCTGGCTCAGAAGATTGCTGAACTGAAGAACAAGATTGATTATGAGAAAGCTCAGTTCAAGAAGAACATGGCAAACCTCAGCGTGGTTGATGTTCAAAGCTTCAAGCAGACACTGCATGAGCTCAAGGAGCAGTTCCACCAGAAACGCGACGAAGCAAAAGGTTCAAGAGAGAGAATGAAGTATTTTGCTGAGAGAAGTGTTCAAGCTCACAATGAAGCAGAAAAGCGGAAGGCTTTGGGGCGCCCTGGCATCGACCCCAGAATGGCCGGCAAGACGAAGAAGAAGCCTGCTGTGGCCCAAGCTGAAGCATCAAGGCAGGAAGAACCTCGCATTGTCTTCCCCGCCAGCATGACAGGCATGAAGCCTAAGGTCCCCACAGCTACTTCAAAAATCAAGAAAACAAGGGTAACTGAAGTCGAAGCCTGAAAGCGCAATACCAAGAACACCACTGACGATGCTCCACCGACCAAGAAGAGAAAGACAAAGAAGAAAGATCGGGCTGCTCCCACAGAGCCCCTTGTCGTCGAGCCAATCTCAGTTGCTCGTCCTGCGTCTGAACACCGAGAGCGTCAGTTAATAGTTCATGAGCCTGCTTCCACAGAGGCTCCTGAAAGTGAAGACATTCCAGCTCCTGAAGCTGAAGACATTGGTCATCACGACAATGTAGAAGATGATGAAGTCCTTCCTCAGATTGAGCACCAAATGGTATCATCGCCTGTTCTCATGAACAGCGAACTCATCAGCATTGGTCATCCTCTGACGCCAATTGCTCAGGATGATTCATGGGCTGATCGCCCTCAAGACTCTCCAAGTACTCCCCCACCTCAAGCCACCACTCTGGTGCTTAAAGATGATGATCTTATGGTCCAGCCGACTCCCTCTCCAAAGGCATCGCCCGCACTCCGCAGGCTTCGCAAAGGACCAAGGCCACAAGTCACTCTGTCGAGCGTTCCAGAAGGAGAAGAGCAACATAACTCAGTGGCACGACAATTGTTCCCTAATGCCACTCCAACTGTGAATGTCTCTGAGTCTGAAGCAAAAGCTGCTGAAGACATTCTGGCTACATCAGCCGATGGTCAACAAGAACCACCAGAACCCCGTCAAGTAGAAGAGCGAGTTGCCACACCCCCTACCAACCAAGAAACTGTTCTCGAGGACAACGAGTCTGTGCCAGACCCTCCAGCTACTCAAGTGGAGGTTGAAAATAATGAAGCAGCCACAAACAACAACACTGAAGCCAGTGACGTTGTCATGACCGAAGCAAATGTGGCGCCTGAAGTTAATGTGGCGCCTGAAGTGAATGTGACTCTTGAAGCCAATATTGCACCTGAAGCCATTGTGCAGCTCGAAGCCCATGTCGATGCCTCTGCTCCTGTACCACCTCCAAGGCCTCACACCATTGAGCAAGCATTCTATCAAGGTCAACTTACTACCGTCCGCTGGCCCATTCTGGTTCCTCCGCCTACTCCCGGACCACGGTTTGTCTATCATGTGGAGCGACGGCCTTAGGTCCAGACGCCAAAGCCAAGGCTGCCAAGGTTTCCAGGTACTGCAGCTTCACCACGATCGTTTAATGTGAATGGCTTCATAGCACACAACACCTTCTTTAATAACGCCAAGAACCCATACTCCGAGCCAAGAATATCATCTGATAGGTTCTGGAATTATCAGCAGTGCAGTTACTATTCCTGCATACTATACAATCACGGGCGCATTTTTCCTCATATGCGTCTAGACTGCGAAGCCATGGCTGGCATGCCCTGCCTAGAAGAAGCCCTTGACTGCTTCAGAGATGTTGGCCTTCTACAATTTGTGACAGATAAAGAGCATTGGAATGAAGAGCTTCTGCTTCAATTCTATGCAACTCTCCACATTCGCGGCTACTATAGGGATCCAAAGACTTGGGTCCTTGAGTGGATGATAGGCGATGTACACCATGAATCCAAAGCCCAAAATATCATTGAGCTTACTGCCCTGCCCACTCCTGGTGAACACTATGAACCAAGTTGTCAGCTGCACCAAAATGCTTTGGAGAGCATCTTCCAGAAGCCAGAGCCGAACATGAGCCAAATGCTGAGCATGATGAAGCCACTGCCACAAGACGCTGAATATCCAAAGGAGTTCTTTGTTGAAGACCAAGAGTATCTGCCCCGCACTATTTACCATATTATCAGGCGAACTCTCTGGCTGTCAAATGACATTCTCCTGCAGCGAAGCTTGAAGGAGCAATGAAGACATTGGTTTTCTATATCTTCAATGGCATCAGCTTCAATGCTCAAGACTTCTTCATCAGGCAATTGGCTGCATCTGGCTCTGACATATTCAGTCTGAAGTTTTATGCTCCATGGGTAATGCGCCTCATCAAGCTTCACTCCTCGGTCAACTATCAGCCCTTTGCATGCAATCATCTCGTCTTCCTGCCAGAGGTTGATCTGTCTGTCGGAGCCATATACCCAGAGCCTGCCAAGGAGCCAATTTATCTTCACAACATCGATCGTCAAAGCTTCACTCAACCCATAGAAGGAGTTCTTGCTGCCTCTTGTGTTTATCCTTTGGCTAGAAATACACGTGCCCCTCGTGCCCATACTGAAGCCACTGAAAGCACAATTGCCTAAAGGCCTCAGAAGCGATCTCGTGTTCTTAATGACCGAGAGCTTCTCGTTGCCCTGCATAAAAAACAAGATAAGCATCATGACTGGCTCAAGCGTCAGATGCATAGTCTCTTGGTGGATGTCAATCACATTCGCAAACTGGCCACCAAGAATGCATTTGTCACTCATGAAACCCATCGGCGGTCGTGGAAGAGTCTGACATTGATGAGCTCTGAAGATGATCTCCAACAAGATGGCTTCGGTGAGAGATTCAAGTTTGATTCCACTCCTCACAGGAATGCTCACCTGCGTTAGACTCCCTCACTTGAAGACTCTGACTAGTCATCCTCAACGGCAACGGTCAATGCCAGAGTTATTGATGACGAAGATGATGCTACTTCCCCAACCTCAACTTCGCCTCAAATCGACACTGCACCAAGTTCTTCTGCACCACCCGACCTCAACAACGACCCTGCTGCTTTGCCTACTCCTCATGGGAACGAGTAGAAAGCTCTATGTCTTCAAACCTTTTTGGTCCTCACTGACAAAAGGGGGAGAAGCATTGTTGGGGAACGTAGTAATTTCAAAAAAAAATCCTATGCACACTCAGGATCATGGTGATGCATAGCAACGGGAGGGGAGAGTGTGTCCACGTACCCTCATAGACTGAAAGCGGAAGCGTTAGCACAACACGGTTGATGTAGTCGTACGTCTTCACGATCCGACCGATCCAAGTACCGAACGTACGACACCTCCGAGTTCAGCACACGTTCAGCTCGATAACGTCCCACGAACTCGGATCCAGCAGAGCTTCACGGGAGAGTTTCGTCAGCACGACGGCGTGATGATGGTGATGATGTTGCTACCAACGCAGGGCTTCGCCTAAGCACCGCTACGATATAACCGAGGTGGAATATCATGGAGGGGGGCACCACACACGGTTGGAATAGATCAACAGATCAATTTGTGTGTTCTAGGGTGCACCCTGCCCCCGTATATAAAGGAGCAAGGGGGGAGGCGGCCGACCAGGAGGAGGGCGCGCCAGGGAGGGAGTCCTACTCCCACCGGGAGTAGGACTCCTCCTTTTCTTTGTTGGAGTAGGAGAGGGAAGGAAGGGAGAGACGAGGAGAAGGAAAGAGGGGGGCGCCGCCCCCCCCCCCTCCTTGTCCAATTAGGACTAGAGGGGGAGGGGGCTCGCAGCTTCCCTGGCCGCCCCTCCTCTGCTCCCACAAAGGCCCATGAGGCCCAATTAACTCCCCGGGGGGTTGCGGTAACCCCCTGGTACTCCGGTTTTTATCCGAAACCACTCGGAACACTTCCGGTCTCCGAATATAGTCGTCCAATATATTGATCTTTACGTCTCGACCATTTAGAAACTCCTCGTCATGTCCGTGATCATATACGGGATTCCGAACTACCTTCGGTACATCAAAACACAAAAACTCATAATACCAATTGTTACCAAACTTTAAGCGTGCGGACCCTATGGGTTCGAGAACTATGTAGACATGACCGAGACACGTCTCCGGTCAATAACCAATAGCGGAACCTGGATGCTCATATTGGTCCTACATATTCTACGAAGATCTTTATCGGTCCAACCGCATAACAACATACGTTGTTACCTTTCTCATCGGTATGTTACTTGCCCGAGATTTGATCGTCGGTATCTCAATACCTAGTTCAATCTCGTTACCGTCAAGTCTCTTTACTCATTCTGTAATGCATCATCCCACAACTAACTCATTAGTTGCATTGCTTGCAAGGCTTATAGTGATGTGCATTACCGAGAGGGCCCAGAGATACCTCTCCGACAATCTAAGTGACAAAGACTAATCTCGAAATACGCCAACTCAACAAGTACCTTCGTTGACACCTGTAGATCACCTTTATAATCACCCAGTTACGTTGTGACGTTTGGTAGCACACAAAGTGTTCCTCCGGTAAACGGGAGTTGCATAATCTCATAGTCATAGGAACATGTATAAGTCAGGAAGAAAGCAATAGCAACATACTAAATGATCAAGTGCTAAGCTAACAGAATGTGTCAAGTCAATCACATCATTCTCCTAATGATGTGATCCCATTAATCAAATGACAACTCATGTCTATGGCTTGGAAACATAACCATCTTTGATCAACGAGCTAGTCAAGTAGAGGCATACTAGTGACACTTTGTTTGTCTATGTATTCACACATGTATTATGTTTCCGGTTAATACAATTCTAGCATGAATAATAAACATTTATCATGATATAAGGAAATAAATAATAACTTTATTATTGCCTCTAGGGCATATTTCCTTCAGTCTCCCACTTGCACTAGAGTCAATAATCTAGATTACACAGTAATGATTCTAACACCCATGGAGCCTTGGTGTTGATCATGTTTTGCTCGTGGCAGAGGTTTAGTCAACGGGTCTGCAACATTCAGATCCGTATGTATCTTGCAAATCTCTATGTCTCTCACCTGGACTTGATCCCGGATGGAGTTGAAGCGTCTCTTGATGTGCTTGGTTCTCTTGTGAAATCTGGATTCCTTTGCCAAGGCAATTGCACCAGTACTGTCACAAAAGATTTTCATTGGACCCGATGCACTAGGTATGATACCTAGATCAGATATGAACTCCTTCATACAGACTCCTTCATTTGCTGCTTCCGAAGCAGCAATGTACTCCGCTTCACATGTAGATCCCGCCACGACACTCTGTTTAGAACTGCTCCAACTAACAGCTCCACCATTCAATATAAACACGTATCCGGTTTGCGATTTAGAATCGTCCGGATCAGTGTCAAAGCTTGCATCAACGTAACCATTTACGATGAGCTCTTTGTCAGCTCCATAAATGAGAAACATGTCCTTAGTCCTTTTCAGGTACTTCAGGATGTTCTTGACCGCTGTCCAGTGATCCACTCCTGGATTACTTTGGTACCTCCCTGCTAAACTAATAGCAAGGCACACATCAGGTTTGGTACACAGCATTGCATACATGATAGAGCCTATGGCTGAAGCATAGGGAACATCTTTCATTTTCTCTCTATCTTCTGCAGTGGTCGGGCATTGAGTATTACTCAACTTCACACCTTGTAACACTACAAAAAATACACATCCGTGACATTTTGGGCCAAATGAAATTTTTTTCTGTCATACATATGACACTTCTATGACGATAATTGTGACAAAACCCGGTATCATCATAGATGTGGTGGGCTCCTACTTCTATGATAAAAAATCATGACAGAAAATGGGCTTTTCGTCCTGGGCGGGCCGGAGACGCAGCTGCATGACATTCTTTGGGCCGTCCATGACGGAAAAAACCATGGTAGAAGCAAGGGCGAGGAAAATTTCGGGGAGTTCCCGGTTACGGTGGGAGGTCGGGGGCCGAGCGATGCGTGCTTCTCTCGTACACGTACGCGCGTGTGTGCGAGGCATTGGCTCTAACTGAACCCGAGCAAGGCGTTGGGCTCTAACTGAACCCGAGCGATTGCACTGCAGGCTACGCATTACTGAACCCGAGCGATCGATCGATGGCTGTTAACTGGACCCGATCGAGCGATTCCTTCGCTACTGCTGCTAACTAAAGCCGATCGATGCTGCCCCTAGATGAACAGTGAGCGTTGCGGGGGGTTTGGATGAACAGTTCCCGGTGGGGGTGGATGAACAGGACCCCGTGGTGTTGCCTCTGGATGAACAAGACCCCGATCGATCGAGCCGGTTGGGGCTAGATGAACAGGACCCCGTGGTGGGCTGGATGAACAGGACCACCTCGTGGAGGGCTGGATGAACAGTAGACTGTGGAGGGCAGGATGAACAGTAGCCCGTGGAGGGGTGGTTGAACAAGAGCCCGTGGAGAGGGCTGGTTGAATAGTAGCTGGTGGAGTAGCGCGCGGTGGAGGCTGGATGAATAGGAGCCCGTGGATGAACAGTCGTAGGTGGAGGCTGGAGGAGGTCGACGGTGGATGAACAGTAGCTCGTGGAGGCTGGAGGGCGTCGACGGTGGAGATGAACAGTATCCCGTGGAGTCCCGTTTTGCGGTACGCCACACCCTCCCGATGAACAGGACCCCCGTTTCGACCGTAGCACTCCAATACAAGTCCGTTTCCTCCGTTTTGCGGTACGCCACACCCCTCCTGATGAACAGGACCCCCGTTTCGACCGTAGGAGGTCTGTTTCCTCCGTTTTGCGGTACGCCAGACCCCTCCTGATCACCCGGACCCGTTCCGAATGTAGGAGGTCCGTTTCCTCCGTTGTGCGGTACGCCAGGCCTCGTTTCCATCGCTTGTTCCGTCCAAGCCCTCTCGATGAACACGACCACGCATTTCGTTCCGACCCAGCCGGTTGGCTCCCACGCGTTCCGTTGCCTCCCAATGAACACGACGCATTCCGTTGCCTCCCGATGAACACGACGCATTCCATTGCCTCCCCATGAACACGACGCATTCCGTTGCCTCCCCATGAACACGACGACGACGTTGTTTCTCCGTTCCGACCCAGCCATGTACACGAGCCCTGGCCGTACGTATGCGCGAGTAGGCGTTCGAGACCCCGCCCATATGTACACATACGTGGTCGTATTTTCTTTCTTGCACCCTGGCCGCTATACGTACGTGTACATGCTACGTGCGCGCCTCTACTACGACACGTGCACGCCTCTACTACGACACCTGCGCGCCTCTACATCGACCAGTATGTACGTACACGTTCGCGACCAGAATGACAATGCTACGTATGCTTCGACCAGGTGGGTCCCGACTGTTAGGCACTTCCTTGCCTGTGAAGAAGTAGCTCGTAGGTCCCAACAGTCAGGGGGCAAATCGTTTTTTTCCCGGACGCACTTCCTTGTGTGCGAAGATGTAGATAGTGGGTCCCAGCAGTCAGGGGGAAACGTTTTTTCGCGAAATGCAATGGCCCGTCCGGTGGGTCCCGGCTGTCAGGTAGAGGAATCATTATTTTCCGTGTAATAAGGAGGCACTTCCTTGTTGCGGCCGTGGACCCAGCTATCAGCCTCTCCATGTATAGTCCACGTCCGATGGAAGTCGTTCCTTGTCCACATTGACCACGTCAGGCCGAGAGCACCAGGGCGGTGGACGACGGTGAGGCCTAGGAAGGGGACAACACGGAGGCAGGGAAGACTCGGCAGTTGTTTCCCACGTGGAGGGGAGTACGACTGTACGAGGGTTTACTGGTTTGTCTGCCGTCGCCGGAGAATAAAAACAGGTGTGGGTGAGTAGAGGGATGACTAGGCCAGCGATGGGAGTACGGTCGGGCGGTGAGGCCTGCGCGGCAGCACAGCCGACCATGAGGAGGAGGGAGCAGGCAGTCCCACCGGCGCTTGTTTAAGCGGTTGGAGCAGGAAGAGCAGAGATTGAAGAAGCACGATGGTCGTTGGATGGACATCCAACAATCAGTGCTTGTGCGTCAACCTTTTTTTAGGAAAGCCTCAAATCTGTGGAAAACAGCATATAGCCCATCTGCCATTATTTCTAATAATTTACAGCCCATTTGCTAATTCTTAAGGTTTTTTTGGACCCCATATTCTTTTTGTTAGCGTTACAGCCCATATTGTGGCAACGGTTAAAAAATTATATGAAATTTGCAAATTTCGGTGCGGTCCGAACTGTTTTTAATCCCAAAATTTCGACTCACATTCAAACTGATTTTAAAAATATATGTATATCAATATAAAATTCAACAAATTCTCCACGCATAAAAATTAAAGTAATTTAAAATCTTGAAATGAAAAAAAAAAGATATTTGAAACTAATTGCCGGTTTGATGTGTTTTAAAAATGTACAACCCATTTATCATTACTGATGGGCCATTTTCTCGGCCATCCGAATGAAAGCTCTCCTCGTCTTGAAAGATTTGCAACACAACAGGCCTGACAAAGCGACTTACTTGGCAAATCACAAAAAAACTAGGTTGTGGCCGTGGACCCGGCTGTCAGCCTCTCCACATACAGTACTCTTCTGATGGAAGTCGTTCCTTGACCATGTTGACCACGCCGCACGGAGAGCACCACGGCGGTGGACGACGGCAAGGCCTAGGAAGGGGACGACGCGGCAGTGGAAGCCCGCGCGGAGAGGACTACGAGGGTTCACTGGTTCAGCTACGGTGTGAGGCTGCCGTCGCCGCAGGGCCTGGCCAGCGGTGGGAATAGTATGGGGCGGTGAGGCCTCTGCGGCAGCACAGCCGGCCACGGGAGGCAGGAGCATGCGGCACGACCGGCGCTGCTTTGGGCGGCTGGAGCAAGAAGACCAGAGGTTGAAGAAGCACTACGGCCGTTGGATGGACATTGTACGGTCACTGGAGCTAGAATCGTTCATAGTGACTAAGTTGACAAAGCCCTTCGTCCCCGACAACTTAGTAGGCCCACAAGTCAGCCTCCCAGCAAGGTGGATCCCAGCTAGCCGGGGGAGTATTGATTTTATTGTGCGTAATAAGGAGGCACTTCCGGTGGGTCCGAGCTGACAACGGGGGGGGCGTTTTTTGCGAAATACGGTGGCCCGTCCGGTGGGTACCAGTAGTCAGGGGGGAACAATTTTTTTCACAAAATACTGGTGGCCCGTCTGGTGGGTCCCTGCTGTCAGGTGGAGGAATAATTATTTTGCACGTAATAAGGAGGCACTTCCTTGCTGCGGCCGTGGACCCAGCTGTCAGCCTCTCCACGTACAGTCCACGTCCGATGGAAGCCATTCCTTGACCACGTTGACCACGCCGTGCCGAGAGCACCAGGGCGGTGGACGATGGTGAGGGCTAGGAAGGGGACGACACGGAGCCGGGGAAGACACGGCAGTGGATGCCCACACGTAGAGGAGTACGACGGTTCACTGGTTCGCTGCGGTGTGAGGCTGTCGTTGCCGCAGAATAACAGGGGGTGTGGGTGAGCAGAGGGATGGCCTAGCCAGCGGTGGGAGTAGTAGGGGCGGTGAGGCCTCCGCCGCATCACAGCAGGCCACGGGAGGCAGGAGCACGAGGCACGACCGGCGCTGGTTTGGGCGGCTGGAGCAAGAAGACCAGAGATTGAAGAAGCACTACGGCCGTTGGATCGACATCGTATGGTCATCGTATGGTCACTGGAGCTAGAATCGTGCATATTGACTAAGTTGACAAAGCCCTCCGTCCCCGTCAACTTAGTAGGCCCACAAGTTAGCCTGCCACTAAGGTGAGTCCCAGCTAGCAGGGGGTGTTCATTTTTTTGTGCGTAATAAGGAGGCACTTCCGGTGAGTCCGAGCTGACAGCAGGGGGAACGTTTTTTTCACGAAATACGGTGGCCCATCGGGTGGGTCCCAGCAGTCAGGGGCAAACGTTTATTTCGCGATATACTGGTGGGCGTCCGGTGGGTCCCTGCTGTGAGGTGGAGGAATAATTATTTTCTGCGTAATAAGGAGGCACTTCCTTGCGGCTGCCGTGGACCCAGCTGTCAGCCTCTCCACATACAGTATTCTTCCGATGGAATTCGGTCGTTGACCACATTGACCACGCCACGCCGACAGCACCACGGCGGTGGACGACGGCGAGGCCTAGGAAGGGGACGACACAGAGTCGGGGAAAACGCGGCAGTGGATGCCCATGCGGAGAGGAGTACAAGGGTTCACTGGTTCGGCTGCGCTGCCGTCGCCGTAGAATAACAGGGGGTGTGGGTGAGTGGAGTGGAGGGATGGCCTGGCCAGCGGTGGGAGTAGTATGGGGGCGGTGAGGCCTCTGCGGCAGCACAGCCGGCCACGGGAGGCAGGAGCAGGCGGCACGACCAGCGCTGCTTTGGGCGGCTGGAGCAAGAAGACCAGAGGTTGAAGAAGCACTACGGCCATTGGATGGACATCGTACGGTCAGTGAGCTAGAATCGTGCATATTGACTAAGTTGACAAAGCCCTTCGTACCCGTCAACTTAGTAGGCCCACTATACTCGGTCCCAGCTAGCAGGGGGAGTATTCATTTTTTTGTGCGTAATAAGGAGGCACTTCCTTGCGTGCGAAGATATAGCTGGTGGGTCCGAGCTGTCAGCGGCGGTAACATTTTTTCGCGAAATACAGAGGCCGTTTCGGTGGGTCCCAGATGTCAGGTGGAGGAAATCATTATTTTGCGCGTAATAAGGAGGCATTTCCTTGCGTGCGGCCGTGGACCCAGCTGTCAGCCTCTCCATGTACAGTCCACTTCAGATGCATGTCGGTTGTTGACCACGCTGACCACGCCACGCCGAGAGCACCAGGGCGGTGGACGACGGCGAGGCCTACGAAGGGAACGACACGGAGGCAGGGAAGACTCGGCCGTTGTTTTTGTTTCCCACGCGGAGGGGAGTATGACTGTACGACGCTTTACTGGTTCATCTGCCGTCGCCGGAGAATAACATCAGGTGTGGGTGAGTGGAGGGATGGCTAGGCCAGCGATGGGAGTACGGTGGGGCAGTGAGGCCTGCGCGGCAGCACAGCCGGCCGCGGGGAGGAGGGAGCAGGCAGTCCCGCCGGAGCTTGTTTGAGCGGCTAGAGCAGGAAGATCAGAGATTGAAGAAGCATGACGGCCGTTGGATGGACATCCAACAGTATACAGGCCATCTGTGGAAAGCCTCAAATCTGTGGAAAACAGCATACAGCCCATCTTCCATTATTTCAAATAATCTATAGCCCATTTGCTAATTCTTACGGGTTTTTTTGGAGCCCATATTCTTTATGTTAGCATTACAGCCCATATTGTGGCCACGGTTAAAAAATTCTACAAAATTTTGCATATGTCGGTGCGGTCTGAACTGTTTTTAATCCCGAAATTTTGAGTCACATTCAGACTGATTTTAAAAATAAATGTATATCAATATAAAATCCAATAAATTGTCCATGCATAAAAATTAATGCAATTTAAAATGTCAAAATGAAAAAAAGATATTTGAAAATAATTGCTGGTTTGATGTGTTTTAGAAATATACAGCCCATTTCTCATTACTGATAGGCCATTTTCTCGGCCAGCCGAATGAAGCTCTCCTCGTCTTGAAAGATTTGCAGCCCAACAGGCCTGATAAAGCGACTTACTTGACAAATCACAAAAGAACTGGGCTAGCTATTTTCAGAAAGAAAAAAAACTACTGGGTTGGTCTGTGGTAAACATAAAAGAAAAGGATGTCTAGACAGGCTAGAGTGTCCCGCACAGCCCAGTTGACACCCTGCTTCCGTCTCAAAAACAAATTAGATAAATGCCACTCCAATTATGGCGATTCATAAAAATGCCACTGCAATTTCCAAACTTTGAAAAATGCCACTGCAATTTTTGCAAACTTTAAAAAACGCCACTGCAGTTTGCAAACTTTGAAAAACGCCACTCCGGACTTCGAAAAATGCCACTAGAAATGGCATGAAATGGAATTTTTCAAAGTTTGGAAATTGCAATGGCATTTCTCGGATACACCAGATTTGGAGTGGCATTTATCAAATTAACCCAAAACAAAAAAACTGGGCGAGCTGCTGGGTCCCTGGTGTCAGCCGCTCGTTGTGCAATTCTCTCGTTTATTGACTATGTTGACAATGGCATGGGACCCAGATGTCAAAAATCCACTAGGAGGAGCCATTTTTTATTGGCTTGAAATAAGGAGGCACTTGCTTGCGTACTGCCATGACCTTGGCGGGGCCCTGCTGTCATCCTCTCCACATACAATACCAGTTAGTCGTGCTTCAAAACTGATCGGCATGCCATTAAAAAACAAAGGTCGATAACTAATGCGGCACCTCGGGCCAACGCGGCCAGATCGCATTTTGCACGAGAAATTACACACCATGTTTCGTTGACATGTGGTCCCGTTCCAACATATTGGTGAGACGACGGTGAGTAGTAGGAGTATTTCCGAACGGACGTGTAGGCCGGGGTGCCTCTTCGTGAACCGTGGCAAACTCGCAACCGTCCACCGACTCTTCGCCTTTCCCTCTCGATTTGGAACTGCTGTCGCACGCTCTTCCTCTCCCTCCTCCATTTTCCTTCAGCCCTTCACCCTTTCTTCTGCCATTGTTCGATCGTCTTCTCCATGGAGGGAACAGGCCGGAGACCCCGTTATTCTTGCCCTGATCTGAAAGATGACGTGGTGGAGGAACTCATTGATCGGTGCGACGTCATCACCTCGGCTAGCATGGCAGGTTCGTTCAAGCCCATTCTCGACTCAACTAATAACATCATTACAAAGAACCCAAGAGTCAAGGAGCGGTTTGATCTCCCCTATCTTCTTCGTCGTGACCCTGATGACTGGCGCCGGCACGACGGAGCCCTCGCCCTGTGCCAGTTGATGCAGCTTGATAATGATACGTATGATGTTAAGATGCCATCGCTTGAGGGCAAGGCTTGGGTGGGCGCAAATGGAGATTGGGTTATTTCATTGGGTCCAATTGCGAGTGGGAACTTGTGAATGTGTACACTCGTCACCGGGTTCCACTTCCAAAAATCTCAGCACACTGCCCAGAGGTTGAGCACGCCGGTAATGTACACACGTTCAAATACGATCATGGTGAATGTCTTCTATAGAAGATAGCAATTTGTCGAGTTCCCAACCGCTCTTGGAATTACAACAACTATCAAGTTGTTGCTATCTTCGACAAGCTTGTTGCGGTCCTTCGTGGTTCGACTCGATGGATATTGCTCAAAAATCAGTTTTTGTACACGGATGAGTACTGTGATGCAATTCAATACGAGGGCCTTGTGTTTGCTGCCACCACTCGTGGCACTGTTTTTGTATGGCATCCTAGTAGTTTCGGTACGTTTGTCTTCCGTCGTAATTATAATTGTTTCATCCACATGCATGCGGGTTATCAAGTTTCCCTTTACTAATTAACCTTCTTCTTGTGTTTCCAAGGTCCTGTTAACATCCCACTACCTATACTTGAAAAATTTTATAACCAAGGGGGAGATGCCGATGGTGATGATCACGAGCATGAGGACGAGCAGCGCCCATATACTCTGTGGCGCCTGGCAACTAATTCCGATGGATCACCTCTTCTTGTGTGCATACAGCCCACTAATGATGTTACTGCTAAGGAAGTAGGTGTCTCCCATGGTCGCACTCTCCAGACCTATTCCAACACCCGTTGCATGGTATTCGGGATGGATACTAGTGTGCTAGCGCCAACTCCTTCTCCCTGGCACAGAATTGATAGTCTTGGAGAAAACTCGCTCTTTCTTGGACAAAACTATCCGATGATGGTGAAAGGCGATCCAACTGCTGTTGACACATTTATGAGAAGCAATTGTGTCTATACCTCAGACATTTGGGTGGTTCCCTACCCTGGTACTGATATAGTAGGCTGCTTCAGCCTGGATGATCGGTCCTGCGTTGGTCTCCAGATCGACAATGGATGGCCCGTCCCAGAGAATCACTTGTGGTTCAAAGCAAGCCTTTCCAATGCCGCAGAATGGTTGAGTTGAAGTTCATTTCATGGCTTGTTATTTGTTGTGTGGTGAAAACTTTAGTATTTATAATGTATCCTCATTGTCGATGTGGGTTGATGACCTGTTGTATGTAATAAAATGATATGTGTGTGATAAACTTACTAAATTTATGAATGGCTTTAGAGTCGCTTCTCTGAGTGAGTGGTGCGACGAGGCAAAAAAATATTTTCCGAATACATAATTGTACGTGCATTGCAACAGGTTATCGGATGAGGCCAATCAACAATAGTAGTACACTATTTGTACTAGCTTCACATGCTTCGCACGTCGGGCGGGTGTTTTTACTGTAGCCATATGTTAATGTGTTCGCTGTACGTAACCAGCACCTCGAATCCTCGATACTAGTACTATATATTAGGAGTAAGTAGTAGGAGTAGTAGGGTGGCATGGGCCAAAACAAGCATTCATGTCCAGGAGTACGGCACATGCCACCACCACGACATCCATCTGACACCATATTATTTCTTGGAGTCCGTGCTAGAGCAATCTCTTCAACCTTGTCGTTTCTCTAACTTCAGCCATCACACGGTGCGCGAGGTGGGGTTTGACGATAGTCGGTTTCCTTAACTACGGTCCCACTTGTAAGGCCAACTCCAACGCACGACCCCAAATGCACCTCTGTTTTGCATGAACTCCAACGATAATTTTGACTAGAAAAGCAAGACCAAAGAAAACAAGAACCACGAGAATACATTTTACTACTCCTGTAAGTTGGATTAGTGCCTTCTCGATGCATTCATTGTTGATCTGCGGAGGCTCGATCTTGCATGCTTCTTTCTTCTTTGAGTGTAAAGAAGTAGACGTTGCTTCCTCGCATCTAGTCTCATGTCTAGCCTCTATTCTAGTAGGAGTATCAACAAGTGCACTAATCTCATCTCTAGCCTCTGTGCTAGCTAAAAGTGATAGAACATCTACTAAATTGCGCTCTATCAATATATGGATGTACTCTTCTTCCCAATACAAAAACTTGCATCCATTCTACTCCCTCCGTTGCACAATACATGCTTTCTATTTTTCAAAATATATATGTATCTAGACATGTCTTAGTATATAGGTACATCCATTTTTGGACAAATGGAAGTCAAGTATTTTGTAACGGAGGGAGTACACAATAAAAATTTTAAGTTAGCACAACTAGTCTAATCCGAGAGGAGAACCGAAGATTTGGTCGGGTTCTTCCTCCTTTTGCCGACACGTGGGACATCCAGCATCCAGGTCGTGTCATGAAAGAAAATAGAGTGGTAGTTGAAGCCACGAGATGTGCATCTTGGGTTAAACTGTAAATAGAATATTGCTACTCTTGAGTAACTCCAAAAGCGGCCACCGAAGATCTTTATTGGATTTGTTTTTCATCACCAGCACGTCGAGGTGAAAGATGTGCAGGTTCAGTGGGTCCTCTTGTGTTTTCACTAACATGTGGGGCCTCATGTGAGCAAACAGACGATGGGCTCCGTGCATCCGCTGGCTGGCTGAGAAGAGAGATAGAGGAGGCTGAGCACGGACTGCAAGAAATTTGTTCTACGTACCTCAATATAGGCTCGATATAGTGGGGTGGCATGGGCCATAATTAGCATTCACGTCTAGCAGTACGGCACACGCCACCCACATGAGTCCCATCCGACACCAATTTTCTTGGAGTCTGTGCTACAGCCATCTCCTCTCCCTCCTGTTTTCTCAGCCATTGCGCGATGGGCGGGGTGGGGGTTTGCCGATAGTCGGTTTGCTCAACTGCGGTCCCACTTGTAAGTGAAAATGCAACACCACACGCATTCCCTCTTGAGCGGCGTGCTGGACCAACCGTGTGGGGGTGCGACGTGAACACGACAGGCTTTTCCTTTTGAACTCATAACTTGTAAAATTTGGTTCTGCTCCATGGCGCGACCGATAGATAGAAAATAATGATTTTGCCTAGAGTAATGAGAAGTTTGGTTCTGGCGCCGTTTTCATGCATGGAGTATGTACGAAAATTATGAAGTTGATGCGAAAGGTAAGATAATTACTGTAGTATCATATACTACTACATGGATTTGATGGAAAGATAGAAATACATATGGATCCATCAACGTTCAACGGCATCCTCACGCCCTAGTGCGCTGGGTCACCAACCGACGTGTGAGAAGCAGCGGCGTTGGCGAGCTCAACGTGCTTCTGAACAGTGTCGTCCAAGGTTGCCCTGCGCTCCAAGAAGGCCAGTGTCCTATCATCCTCCTCTTGCATGTAGTAGTCCTTGTGGACGATTTGCGCGTAGACGTGGGTGATTATGTCGATGGTGTCTTGTTGTGCCAGGCGCTGCGCGGCGAGCGCGACCTCGAGGTGGACATTCTCCGGCGCGACGGCAGGTAGTCGCAGGGCCACCAGTGCGTCGAAGAGGTTGTTACCATAGTGGCCGTTGAGGGTGGCGGGCATTGCAGAGCCTGGGCGCGTCGGCTGGAGGCTTACGTCAAAGTCGTCCGCAAGCTTCTTGACGACAGTGAACTTGTCGAGGAAACCGACGAGGACCTCGTCGAACAAGGAGATGAAGCTGTCGTCCAATCGGCCCCTCGCCCTAGCGGCCTCAAGCAATACTACCTGGAGACGTTCCTCGGTGTCGGGCCGCAGGCCGGCGTCGTGGACCATCTGGCACAACCGGCTGATGCTCGCGCTCATCGCCTCCATGGGTCTAGCGTAGCTTCTAGTCAACTGATCTTGCAATTCGAGTGATCACTCAGCCCTAGGTTAGCGTGCGTAGGTGCGTAGGATTTCGTACTACTCCTCGGCCCTCTACTGCACTCGCCTTTGGCTGTATGATAGGTGGGACAGCCACCCCCTAGGGCCACGTGTCATTCACCCAAAGGCAGTTCCTCACAGTGAATATCCATTGGTCAAATTATTACGTGCTGCTCCTCACAGTGAAGTGACAAGACCCTGCGCCGGAGATGACACCTGAGTATAGGCGTCGTGTTTGGCATACCATAATCAGCCTCACCGTCTATAGTCACTATCATCATGGATGTAGAGCTAGCCTGCTTACAACTAGCCCTGTTTGACATAATTTCCCATGCGTAGATGCCCGTGCATTGCATGGAACACCAAGATTGGGGGTGGACGGCTCCGGCAGCGGCCATCGCGCCAGATTTTTCCACGGCCTTCTACTCCTAGATGTGGTGGGGAGAAGATGAGACTGATTGTGAGAGACAAGGAGTTGTTTGTAAATAGGGAACAAGTGAGGGCATCTTTTTGCAAAAATGGAGAAGCTTGGTTTGTATGCGTCAGATCTAGATCCGACGGCTGTTGGTGAAAGATGGGAGGCACAACATCATCACCAACTCAGGACCTGTTTGATTCGTAGGATTTTGAAAACGCAGGAATAGGACACGGCAATATTACAAGTTTCAAACTGATATTACAAATGTTAGGAGTAATGATGCACCTACGAAGAGGGAATTACTAGGAAGTTTACGTAAGAACTTTCGTTACTTTAGGTGGATGCAGCATTATCATACAAACTAAAATCCACCGCCCTGACAAGTAACTAATGGGAAAATAAGTTTTCGAGTCTCTGGCCACTTGATGTTTCAAAAACAAATTCAGCTTCTGCGGAGAAATGAGCTCCACCGTGTACCCGCGCGGGTGTGGCTGGGCACGGAGCGTGAGTACGTGCACGGTGCACCTATTCTCTTCTTGTATATGTACACCACCTACGTGGGGTTGTGTGAGAGAGATACAAACCTAGAGATATATAGTGTGTGGGTTCTTGAGAGTTTTTTTTGTGGGGGGGGGGTCAATCAAAATATTTAACATATGCAATGTGTGTGAAATAGAGTCCTGGATATAACATATATATAGAGGGGGCGATCCATGAGAAGAGAGTGGAGGTATTATCGTCTTGAAGTGGAATCGAAGAGAGGGATGATGTGTGTGTGTGTGCGCGCACGATCAATAAAGAGTGCCATCGAATTTGTGTGTGCCCACATCAAAGATAGAGTGGCTAGCCTACTGGAACGTGAGATGGGACATGTGCAGTTTGTCTCTGTGGCATGGATACCTACCTGCAGTGCTCGACTATCGGTGTGTGGTGGGGGAAGAGGGAGGCCCAATTAACTATAGAGGTACAATGGCTGGTATATGTGTGGAGGAGGAGAGAGGCCTACCTCATGTATTAAGGAGATCAATCTGCCTCATGTATTAAGGGAGATCGATCAGGATCCATGCATATGTGCAGGAGATGAATAAGGTTGGGAGAGAGACAGAGCTAGAGTGTTGGAGGGGGTGGTAGTGGAGTTGCTTCTAACAAATGGTGGGATAGGCTTGCTACACAAACGGAGGGCACGCCTGCAATATCAATAAGAGAGGAGATGGCTGCTTGTTGTCTGTGCACGTGCGTGTGAGAGACGGGTCAGGAGGCATGCACAAATGATGAGGGGGGACGATGTGGCTGTGGTAAGCAGACGTAACTACATAGGAAGATCAATCGCCCTTTGTAAGAGAAAGGAGAGACATAACTTGTGAGGTACGTCGATCGATGGGGGGGTAGTTAAAGTCGATCTAGATATATGTTGGGAGATCGATCGGTATACATGCATGTGTGTGTTAGAAGCAAATGAGGCACAAGGAGAAGGATAGAGAGAGAGGGATGCATGTAGGAGGTGGTACGAGAGGCATACTATATCGAGGGGGAGGAGTGTGCGAGTACGAGAACGATGAAAAGAGTGGTGGGAGTGAGGCATGGATGGTGACAAGAGAAGAGGGGAAGCTTGTGTTTATGCTAGGCACACCGGGCTAGAGAGGCATATCGATCGATGTGTGCCGTAAAGGAGCTGGGGGGCCTATACACACCATGGGTGAACGACCTAAAGTGAAAAGACGAATTTGCGTGATGGAGCTAGAGAATGCTGAGGGAGGGTGAGAGGGATGCGGGCGTGTGCATGCACAAGAGAAAGTTAGCGCTAGCTACAAAGATAAGAGGGTTGTGTGGGTGTAAAAGACGAATAGAGATCATGTATACTTCATTATAAAAAGCAAATTCGGATATTTGAAGAATTTATCATAGTGTTTCAAACCGACGGATGTGTGAATATATATAACGGTGATACACATGGTGTGGTTATGAACATGGTATACTACATTTAATATATTTTATCTCTACTCTTATAAAAAACGGAGTTGTTGATGATGGTGTGCTTGCCATCCTGCATTATAGGCCGTCTGATTTATATCTGGCGGATAGCAAGGAAACTATGATGGTTGAAGTTGGCAACAATCATGATTGTAGATTCTTATTGAAATAGAGAAACGAATTCAAATTTAGTTCGAATTGCAGCGGTAGTATAGACATTTGGAATGCACTAAAATGTTGGTATGAGTAGGTTACATGCATTATACAGCAAGCGAAAAAAATTAATCGGACATAACACGGATTCATACTCCCTCCTTCCATCTATATAGGGCGTAATGAGATTTTTAAGACCGCCTTTGACTATTGACAAGATTAATAGTACATGACATGCACAATGTGAAAATTATATCATTGAAAGAACCTTTTAGAGATGAATTTAACGGTGTGCTTTGTGTAAGTTGCATGTCATATATCATTGCTCTAATATTTGGTTAAAGTTAGCATTGAAAAACGCATTAGGCCCTATATAGATGGAAGGAGGGAGTAGCTTTGAATAGCATTTGTATAGTAAAATGGGGCAAGACTCTCTTTGTGTGGTGTGAATAGTTTTATTTTTTCGTTTTCTTTTTGGTTGAGGGAAGTGTGAATTGATTTGGTACGTACAAGTACAATATTAATACACATTAGGCTTGTCCCTAAAATTCAACCCGCGTCTTGTTATATCCCGAAAATTCAGATATCGTGCTCCCAAAACTGGCGCCTTCACAACCCGCGCCTTGCTATCCCGAAATTACAACGCGCGCGAAAACTCCCTCCAGTTGCCAAATCCCGACACGCGAAATCCCCCTTCTAACCCTGAGCCGAAAGGGACGCTAGTTCAAATTGGTGGGGGGTACTTTTGTAACACACCCTACATTTTGGACAAGCGTGTTCCTAAGTCATGCTTCACCCCCTCCCATCGCCCCCTTTTCGCCATTCGAAATCCCAGGCCGCCATAACCTCTCCGCTCCAGCCGCAAAACCCCACCCTCCTCCGTCTGCCACGTCACCGCTGCCCAGCCGGAGCCTCTTCCCCGATGATGTCGTCCACCACAACAGCTCGACGTCCCTCGTCCACCTCCCCAGATGAGGATCCTCGTCCATCTCGTCGTCCTGCCGATTCAGCCGCCTCGTCCTCCACCTCCAAGGAGCTGCTCCGACGATCGCCTCGTCTATCGCGGTTGCTCCATCCCCACAGCGCCGCCTTAAGCTGCTCCACCAGAACCGCAGCATCCTCACCGACTCCTCGGACGAAGCCGAGGCCTACTCGGCGACACCAAAGAGGTTGTACACTCATCGCATCGCACCTTCTCCTTAACTCGACCTCCCGGCGCCGACGGTGCTCCATCCCGCATCCCCATGGAGCGGCTACCTTGAAGCCGGCGCCGCGGGCGACATCTCCACGGCGGCTCTCCCTCAGTGCGAGGCCCCTTCGGCGGCAGCGGTCATACCAGCCGGATCTCCTGCTGCTGCTCCGGCTCTCGCTCGATCACTCGCTCGCCCAGCTGCTGCTGCTCTCCCCCTCGCTCGTGCTGCTGCTCTGCTCTGATTAAGCCACACTTCAGTCGACTAAATCGACTTTTGGGTTAGTCGATTTTAAGGGGTTGGGGGGCTCGCCGGAGTTAAGGAAGAACCACCCGCAGCGGGGACGGGGGCTCGCCGGAGAGGTACCCCACTATCTATCTTAGGGTTCAGGGAGGCGGGTGGGGGCGATGGGCCTAGAGGGCTGGCCGGGGCAGCGGTGGCGAGTTGTTTCGGGGCGGCGAGGCAGCGCTGGGGCCGGCGGTTCGGCCGGTGGTGGCTGGCGGCTCAGGGGGGTGCAGGTTGAAGATGAACTGCAGGCCCTCCCTAAACTACATGTCAAGTGCCTCTCTGCTACCATTGCGTTCAGTTTCAACAGTAGCATTCAGATTCCACAGTAAATTTCAGTTTCGACAGTTAAGTTCAGAGTCAACAGTTTTTACCTCATCTATTGTAGTCAGGTGGTTTTTGGTGATGTTAATTTTACATCCATTTTACATCATCTATTGGAGATACTATTAGAATCCCACTTGAGATTGACGATGTCTGTCTTGTGCTGCTTCAGCCTTGACGTCTTACGGCTCACCGGAGCTGCTCCAACGACAAAACGATCCATCACAACAAAGCAGTGCCCTGGACGCCGTCTACAGATTCCTCAGATCTTCCTCCACACCTCCGACAGCCACCTCTGCCTCAACTGCTTCAGCGACCAACCCAATGATGTTGAGGTCGACACGGCTACGGCAAAGAGGTTGTACACTTGTTGCATCACTTATTACTATACATTCACGTCGATCCATTAGGGCTATTTTGGTTCAACGGAAAAACATCGATCCACTGGTTGTTACCATCACTCTAAATTTCTGCATGCTCTCCTTACATAATCTCACCATATTTTTTCATATGCATGTCAGATATTGTACACAGTCATGCTGAACATGTAGAGAAAAAGAGAAGAGTTTTGCGCAGCAATACAATGTCATGCAGACATCGCTCCATGGTGGGTTCAATGGCAAACCCTCCCCACCCCTCTCCAGATTGTAATCCAGAGGAAGATATCTGTTCTGAGGCGGATTCGGACGCCGCTGACCACTCCTACTTACCCCCCAAGGTGTTTGCTCTACCTTGGCACGATGATGTTAGTCATATCATGCATATGTTGCCTTGCAGTGCCTACTTTTGACATCATATATGTCATCTGCTTAGTTTAGACATGTTCTGTAATGCCACCTGTTTAGTTTCTATATCATATATGGGAATTATGCAGTCTCATGTCTTTTAGCCAGTCATAATATATGTAAAATGTGCAATGCCATCCTGTTTAACCAGGCATCATATATTTGAATGATATCTTGCCCATCCTTTTCTTCATTACATTTCCATTTGTCGACAATGTTTGTACATTAAACTACTCTTCCTGTGAATCAGCCATTTGGGTGGGAGATGGAAAAATCTGGAGTGAAAACAAGGCCTTCAGAGCAGACAGTGCTACCTGTCGAAGCAGATCTCTTGTTGGGTCCCGATAGCTCCTTAGAGATGGATTCAGAGACAGATGGCCAGTCCTATTCCCCCACTGAGGTGTATGCTCTAACTTGGCACAGTTATACTGCTCATATCATGCATACGGTGTCTTGCATTGCATAGTTTAGACATCATATACACAATATTCAACACCATGTTCTTAGTTCGGACATCATATCGAATGCCCTCTGTTTAGCATATAAATCACATATGTGAATTAAATGATGTGATCCTGATTACTTAGATAACATGTAGGTGAATTATGTCATGTGATCCTGTTTAGTTATTCATCATATCTTTGAATTATGTTATGCTATGCTATCCAGTTAAGATAGACATCATATATGTGAAAATATGTTATGCTATCTGTTTTAGTTAAACAATATACATGTCAACTATTTCATGCCCTCTTTTTTCCGCACTATCTATTGCATCTGTCTCTCATACAATGTCTGCATATTCAACTATGTTTCCTGTTTATCGGTCACTTGAATTGGAGCGGGTGATGCCAGTATCTAGTGGACTAAAAACATGGTCTTCAAATAAAACAGTGCTACCTCTTGGTGGAGATAGCACCCCGGTTGTACATGCACAAGAACCAGCCCTACCACACATAACCCAAACTCTCGCAGATTGTACCCTTACTATGATGGACAGAGAACCAGCTTCACCCAATCTAACCCCAACCCCAGCCAATAGTAACCCAGTTCCTGTTGACACAACACCATCTCCACCACAGAGCTCCCAAACAAGAGCAGTTAGTAAGGCAGATCCAGTGCCCAAAGGGCCAGTACTATCACGGCGAACCCCAAATCCACCAGTTAGTACGCCTATTCCTGTGGAGGAAGCACAACCAGCTAGTCGTAGTTTATCATCTATCGCATTTGATGTTGTTAAATTGTATGTGCGTATCTTCCCATCTTGGAAATATTATACTGAAGAGGAAGGGAAATGATAGTTACAGGTGTTTGTCCAGGAGTTATGTGTAAGTAATGTTATTCATGGCAATTACTTTGCTTCGTCCCATACATCCTACCTCCATGATGGTTACTAATGAACTGGTTCACCGAAATGAGTTTCATATACTAGTACATGCTAAACTTGTTATGTGTCTGCTTGTTTCTTCTTTTAGAATGCTGACAGAATATTGGAGAAGAGTGCCTTATTAAGCAATGGTAAAGGAAGTAATGCAGGTAAGGTTCAGGATAGTGACACATCCTGTCTTGGTTTAGTGTTGGAGTTACTGGCCACTACCGCTTGCACAAGCTATTCAAACTCACTGTCTGAATCAGTTCAGTTTCTTGAGTCTCAACTACAAACTGAAAGACAACGTTTAGCTATGCTGCGACAAGAAGCGGAAGGACTGCGGAAGTCCCTAGAGCATTCAGATGCATACTTTCTAGTGCAATAGCAAGCATTGGAGGATTTTAGCGCCAAACAGGACAAAGCTAATCAGCTTGCTAAGCTTACTGCCAGCATGGTGGATACCCAGGATAACGTTTCTTGAGCTCTTCTGAAGTTGTTTCAGTTATGCTCTTGTTTTGCTGCCGCGTTTATTTGCACTGGTGGCCAATTTTGATGGCCAGTGTATATGATATGCTGCTTTGTTCCCTATATTTGCACTGGTGGCGAACTTTGATGCCCAGTGGATGTAATATGTGTAATAGCCGTGATAGCCTATCGTTAGTTGCTTGCTTATTTATTTCCTTGTTGTCTTGTTTATTTGTTTGCTTGTAGTCATTGCATTTCTTTTTCCGCGGTTAACTAGTGGCTGCAATAACCTATTTTTTAAAACTAGGCCACAATAACCAAGGGCTAATATTTACTGTAGTGACACTGGGCCTCCTACGGGCTGTAGAAACAGTGGGCCTTCTACGGGCCGTAGAAACAGTAGGCCTTCTACGGGCCGTATCATCAATGGGCCTTATACGGGCCGTATGATCGATTGGCCAAACATGGGCCAATAATAGGCCGCATTATGGCCGTAAATGGGCTAGAGTTGGAATCGTCCGTTCATGGGCCGACCGTAACGGGCAATCGTTAATAGGCCGTATTTGATGACGCTATGGAAACGGCCCAACATATTAACGGACCACAAACGGGCCGACTGTAACCACGGGCTGAATTTGGCCCACAAGAAGAAAATGACAGTAACGGGCCATAAGTAAACGAATGCTGGAAATGAGCCCAACAATAAATGGGCTCTGAGAAGGCCGAAAGATAACATGGGCTGGAAACGGCCCAACGGAATAACGGGCCGTTAATGGGTATAAAGTGATACACTGTTCATTACGGGCCAGTTTCACCAAGGGCCGTTAATAGGCCAAGAGTTACATAGGGCCTCATATGGGCCAAAAGACGTCATGGGCCATACATGGGCCAGAAGTGAAAACGGGCTGGAATCATATTGGATGGCCCAGATGACGCTACTGGGCCTAATTCGGATAGGGCGTAACGGGCCTTGGGTTAGCGGGCTGTAAATGGGCTATATGTGAACAGGCCGTTAACAGGCTTTCCATGGGCCGGCCCGCCACCTTTTGACCAAGTTAAATGGGCCAGCCTTTTCACAGAAATGGGCCTTTGTTGGGCCGTGCCATGTGTCGACGTATTATAGGCGCCTATCTGACCCACTGACGAGCTGACACGTGTTTCGTCCGGCCAATAAGAATTTTAGACGTGGAAATTTCCCATTGGTCGGGGCTGTTAATGGGTTATCGGATCCAAAACCCGACCCAATAGCTTAATGGTGTTCCGTTATGGTGGATGCCACGTGTCGGTCACCCTTGATGAAAGCACTTCTGTGACGCGCGATTTATCGTCATGGAAGTGGACACTTCCGTGATGATAATTTTGGTAATGTCATGGAACACTTCTACGACAGCACATGTATGACTATCTTGATTCTGTCATAAATTTGTCATGGATGTACATGCATGACAAAAAAAGCGACCTACTGTGACAAACACGTATCATCACGGAAGTGTATTTTTTTGTAGTGTAATACAAGCAAGAACCCTTTCTTTGCCTGATCCATTTTGAACTTCTTCAAAACTTTGTCAAGGTATGTGCTTTGTGAAATTCCAGTTAAGCGTCTTGATCTATCTCTATAGATCTTGATGCCCAATATGTAAGCAGCTTCACCGAGGACTTCCATTGAAAAACTCTTATTCAAGTATCCCTTTATGCTATTCAGAAATTCTATATCATTTCCAATCAACAATATGACATCCACATATAATATTAGAAATGCTACAGAGCTCCCACTCACTTTCTTGTAAATACAGGCTTCTCCAAAAGTCTGTATAAAACCATATGCTTTGATCACACTATCAAAACGTTTATTCCAACTCCGAGAGGCTTGCACCAGTCCATAAATGGATTGCTGGAGCTTGCACACTTTGTTAGCACCTTTTTGATCGATAAAACCTTCAGGTTGCATCATATACAACTATTCGTCCAGAAATTCATTCAGGAATGCAGTCTTTACATCCATTTGCCAAATTTCATAATCATAAAATGCAGCAATAGCTAACATGATTCGGACGGACTTAAGCGTCGCTACGGGTGAGAAGGTCTCATCGTAGTCAACTCCTTGAACTTGTCGAAAACCTTTTGCAACAAGTCGAGCTTTGTAGACAGTAACATTACCATCAGCATCTGTCTTCTTCTTGAAGATCCATTTATTCTCTATGGCTTGCCGATCATCAGGCAAGTCAACCAAAGTCCATACTTTGTTCTCATACATGGATCCCATCTCATATTTCATGGCCTCAAGCCATTTTCCGGAATCTGGGCTCATCATCGCTTCCTCATAGTTCATAGGTTCATCATGGTCTAGTAACATGATCTCCAGAACAGGATTACCGTACCACTCTGGTGTGGATCTTACTCTGGTTGACCTACGAGGTTCGTTAGTAACTTGATCTGAAGTTTCATGATCATCATCATTAGCTTCCTCACTAATTGGTGTAGGTGTCACAGGAACTGGTTTCTATGATGAACTACTTTCCAATAAGGGAGCAGGTACAGTTACCTCATCAAGTTCTACTTTCCTCCCACTCACTTCTTTCGAGAGAAATTCCTTCTCTAGAAAGGATCCATTCTTAGCAACGAATTTCTTGCCTTCGGATCTGTGATAGAAGGTGTACCCAACAATTTCCTTTGGGTATCCTATGAAGACAGATTTCTCCGGTTTGGGTTCGAGCTTATCAGGTTGAAGCTTTTTCACATAAGCATCGCAGCCCCAAACTTTAAGAAACGACAACTTTGGTTTCTTGCCAAACCATAGTTCATAAGGCCTCGTCTCAACGGATTTTTATGGTGCCCTGTTCAACGTGAATGCAGCCGTCTCTAAAGCATAACCCCAAAATGATAGCAGCAAATCAGTAAGAGACATCATAGATCGCACCATATCTAGTAAAGTACGATTACGATGTTCGGACACACCATTACGCTGTGGTGTTCCAGGTGGCGTAAGTTGCGAAACTATTCCGCATTGTTACAAATGTAGACCAAACTCGTAACTCAAATATTCTCCTCCACGATCAGACCATAGAAACTTTATTTTCTTGTTACGATGATTTTCCACTTCACTCTGAAATTCTTTGAACTTTTCAAATGTTTCAGACTTATGTTTCATTCAGTAGATATACCCATATCTGCTCAAATCATCTGTGAAGGTGAGAAAATAACGATACCCACCGCGAGCCTCAATATTCATTGGACCACATACATCAGTATGTATGATCTCCAACAAATCTGTTGCTCGCTCCATTGTTCCGGAGAACGGTGTCTTAGTCATCTTGCCCATAAGGCATGGTTCGCAAGTACCAAGTGATTCATAATCAAGTGATTCCAAAAGTCCAATAGTATGGAGTTTCTTCATGCGCTTTACACCAATATGACCTAAACGGCAATGCCACAAATAAGTTGCACTATCATTATCAACTCTGCATCTTTTAGCTTCAACATTATGAATATGTGTATCACTACTATCGAGATTCAACAAAAATAGACCACTCTTTAAGGGTGCCTGACCATAAAAGATATTACTCATATAAATAGAACAACCATTATTCTCAGATTGAAATGAATAACCGTCTCGCATCAAACAAGATCCAGATATAATGTTCATGCTTAACGCTGGCACCGAATAACAATTATTTAGTTCTAAAACTAATCCCAAAGGTAGATGTAGAGGTAGCGTGCCGACGGCGATCACATCGACTTTGGAACCATTTCCCATGCGCATCGTCACCTCATCCTTAGCCAGTCTTCGCTTAATCCGTAGTCCCTGTTTCGAGTTGCAAATATTAGCAACAGAACCAGTATCAAATACCCAGGTGCTACTGCGAGCTCTGGTAAGGTACACATCAATAACATGTATATCACATATACCTTTGTTCACCTTGCCATCCTTCTTATCCGCCAAATACTTGGGGCAGTTCCGCTTCCAGTGACCAGTCTGTTTGCAGTAGAAGCACTCAGTCTCAGGCTTAGGTCCAGACTTGGGTTTCTTCTCCTGAGCAGCAACTTGTTTGTTGTTCTTCTTGAAGTTACCCTTCTTCTTTCCTTTACCCTTTTTCTTGAAACTGGTGGTCTTGTTGACCATCAACACTTGATGCTCCTTCTTGATTTCTACCTCCGCTGCCTTTAGCATTGCGAAGAGCTCGGGAATTGTTTTATTCATCCCTTGCATATTATAGTTCATCACGAAGATCTTGTAGCTTGGTGGTGGTGATTGAAGAACTCTTTCAATGACACTATCAACAGGAAGATTAACTCCCAGTTGAGTCAAGTGATTATGATACCCAGACATTTTGAGTATATGTTCACTGACAGAACTATTCTCCTCCATCTTGTAGCTATAGAACTTATTGGAGACTTTATATCTCTCAATCCGGGCATTTGCTTGAAATATTAACTTCAACTCCTAGAACATCTCATATGCTCCATGACGTTCAAAACGTCGTTGAAGTCCCGGTTCTAAGACGTAAAGCATGGCACACTGAACTATCGAGTAGTCATCAGCTTTACTCTGCCAGACATTCTTAACGTCATCAGCAGCATCTACAGCAGGCCTGGCACCCAGCGGTGCTTCTAGGATGTAATTCTTCTGTGCAGCAATGAGGATAATCCTCAAGTTACGGACCCAGTCCATGTAATTGCTACCATCATCTTTCAACTTTGCTTTCTCAAGGAACGCATTAAAATTCAACGGAACAACAGCACGAGCCATCTATCTACAATCAACATAGAGAAGCAAAATACTATCAGGTACTAAGTTCATGATAAATTTAAGTTCAATTGATCATATTACTTAAGAACTCCCACTTAGATAGACATCCCTCTAATCATCTAAGTGATCATGTGATCCAAATCAACTAAACCATGTCCAGTCATCACGTGAGATGGAGTAGTTTTCAATGGTGAACATCACTATGTTGATCATATCTACTATATGATTCACGCTCGACCTTTCAGTCTCAGTGTTCCGAGGCCATATCTGCATATGCTAGGCTCGTCAAGTTTAACCCAAGTATTTTGTGTGTGCAAAACTGGCTTGCGCCCGTTGTAGATGAACGTAGAGCTTATCACACCCGATCATCACGTGGTGTCTCGGCACGATGAACTTTGGCAATGGTGCATACTCAGGGAGAATACTTTTATCTTGAAATTTAGTGAGAGATCATCTTATAATGCTATCGTCAATCAAAGCAAAATAAGATGCATAAAAGATAAACATCACATGCAATCAATATAAGTGATATGATATGGCCATCATCATCTTATGCTTGTGATCTCCATCTCTGAAGCACCGTCATGATCATCATTGTCACCGGCACGACACCTTGATCTCCATCGTAGCATCGTTGTCGTCTCGCCAACTATTGCTTCTACGACTATCGCTACCGCTTAGTGATAAAGTAAAGCAATTACAGGGCGATTGCATTGCATACAATAAAGCAACAACCATATGGCTCCTGCCAGTTGCCGATAACTCGGTTACAAAACATGATCATCTCATACATATAGCATCATGCTTTGACCATATCACATCACAACATGCCCTGCAAAAACAAGTTAGACGTCCTCTACTTTGTTGTTGCAAGTTTTACGTGGCTGCTACGGGCTTAGCAAGAACCGTTCCTACCTACGCATCAAAACCACAATGATAGTTTGTCAAGTTAGTGTTGTTTTAACCTTCTCAAGGATCGGGCATAGCCACACTCGGTTCTACTAAAGTTGGGGAAACGGACACCCACCAGGCACCTATGTGCAAAGCACGTCGGTAGAACCAGTCTCGCGTAAGCGTACGCGTAATGTCGGTCCGGGCCGCTTCATCCAACAATACCGCCGAACCAAAGTGTGACATGCTGGTAAGAAGTACGACTTGTATCGCCCACAACTCACTTGTGTTCTACTCGTGCATATAACATCTAGCATAAAACTAGGCTTTGATGCCACTGTTGGGGAACGTAGTAATTTCAAAAAAAAATCCTACGCACACTCAGGATCATGGTGATGCATAGCAACGAGAGGGGAGAGTGTGTCCACGTACCCTCATAGACCGAAAGCGGAAGCGTTAGCACAATGCGGTTGATGTAGTCGTACGTCTTCACGGTCCGACCGATCCAAGTACCGAACGTACGGCACCTCCAAGTTCAGCACACGTTCAGCTCGATGACGTCCCACGAACTCCGATCCAGCAGAGCTTCACGGGAGAGTTTCGTCAGCACGACGGCGTGATGACGGTGATGATGTTGCTACCAACGCAGGGCTTCGCCTAAGCACCGCTATGATATAATCGAGGTGGAATATGGTGGAGGGGGGCACCGCACACGGCTGGAATAGATCAACAGATCAACTTGTGTGTTCTAGGGTGCCCCCCTGCCCCCGTATATAAAGGAGCAAGGGGGGAGGTGGCCGGCTAGGAGGAGGGCGCGCCAGGGAGGGAGTCCTATTCCCACCGGGAGTAGGACTCCTCCTTTTCTTTGTTGGAGTAGGAGAGGGAAGGAAGGAAGAGAGGAGAAGAAGGAAAGAGGGGGCGCCGCCCCCCTCCCCTCCTTGTCCAATTCGACTAGAGGGGGAGGGGGCGCGCGGCTGCCCTGGCCGCCCCTCCTCTTCTCCCACTAAGGCCCATGAGGACCAATTAACTCCCCAGGGGGTTCCAGTAACCCCTCGGTACTCCGATTTTTATCCGAAACCACGGAGAACACTTCCGGTGTCCGAATATAGTCATCCAATATATCGATCTTTATGTCTCAACCATTTCGAAACTCCTCGTCGTGTCCGTGATCATATCCGGGACTCTGAACTACCTTCGGTACATCAAAACACAAAAACTCATAATACCAATTGTCACCAAACTTTAAGCGTGTGGACCCTACAGGTTCGAGAACTATGTAGACATGACCGAGACAGGTCTCCAGTCAATAACCAATAGCGGAACCTGGATGCTCATATTGGCTCCTACATATTCTACGAAGATCTTTATCGGTCAAACCGCATAACAACATACGTTGTTCCCTTTGTCATCGGTATGTTACTTGCCCGATATTCGATCGTCGGTATCTCAATACCTAGTTCAATCTTGTTACTGGCAAGTCTCTTTACTCGTTCCGTAATGCATCATCCCGCAACTAACTCATTAGTTACATTGCTTGCAAGGCTTATAGTGATGTGCATTACCGAGAGGGCCCAGAGATATCTCTCCGACAATCTGAGTGACAAATCCTAATCTTGAAATACGCCAACTCAACAAGTACCTTCGGTGACACCTGTAGAGCACCTTTATAATCACTCAGTTACGTTGTGACGTTTGGTAGCACACAAAGTGTTCCTCCGGTAAACAGGAGTTGCATAATCTCATAGTCATAGGAACATGTATAAGTCATGAAGAAAGCAATAGCAACATACTAAATGATCAAGTGCTAAGCTAACGGAATGGGTCAAGTCAATCACATCATTCTCCTAATGATGTGATCCCGTTAATCAAATGACAACTCATGTCTATGGCTAGGAAACATAACCGTCTTTGGTCAACGAGCTAGTCAAGTAGAGGCATACTAGTGACACTTTGTTTGTCTATGTATTCACACATGTATTATGTTTCTGGTTAATACAGTTCTAGCATGAATAATAAACATTTATCATGATATAAGGAAATAAATAATAACTTTATTATTGCCTCTAGGGCATATTTCCTTCAAGCATATGGGTTGATAGTCTTCAAGCGGGTCCATAAGGGTGGTTGTTATACTTTTGCCAAGTGCTTACAACTCTCGCTTTCGATACATTTGGTTCTTTTGAGTTGTAACACTTAAACTTGATGGTCGTCTGCTACCTTTTCTGTCAACTATGTGATGCAATGATAAATTCCGCATGTTCGATGATAAATTCCGCACAAAGTCATTTTGCAGACGTCCATTTATCATTATTCATGTCATTATCTTCCTTATATTTTTTCATGCATCATGAATTGTCTTCATAAGTTGAAGAGGATCTCCACAAGTACAACCTGCCATGTGCATTTGCATTCAAACACAAAATACGTATATATGCACATCTTCAGGGGGAGCCTTTTGCTACTTATGAAGACAATACATTAATCTTTACAATTTCACATACTTTTATCCCCGTTGAAAACTTCAACCAGTTTGTCATCAATCACCAAAAAGGGGGAGATTGTAAGTGCATCTAGTGCCACCCCTAGTTGGTTTTGGAGTATTGACGCTAGTTGAGGGACTAATGTGTTTGTGAGAATTGCAGGATAACACAGGTACTAGTCCCTCATTGATTCGGTTTACCTACCGGAGATTACCCCTAAAAATGTGTGAAGACATTGAAGACAATGGTGGTCTGTGAAGAGTTGAACATTGAATACTATGACATGAGAATACATCGTATGAAGACTGTGGATTGCGAAGACATAGTTGTTTCGTAGTTTCCTTTTCTTCTTTGTTGAGTCATAGGAACCACCGTACTGTTAAGTGTGGTCCAAGTGAACAAAGTCAGAGTGACTGAAGTGATGCTCAACCAAATCCTAAGTCTTCGAGTGAAGACAATGAGAGCAAATCTTATCCAGAGCTGGATGAGTCAGCTTTACTTGTAGCCCAAGTTAAGCTATCGCGTGTGTTTGAAATCTGACCGTTGGAACACATGTCAGTTCCTTAGTGACCCATGGTCATTTCGGACAAATCAGGTCGGGTTGCCTAGTGGCTATAAGTAGCCCACCCCCTACACCATAAAATGGTGGCTGCTCAGAGTTAGTGCACGGCTTTTGTCGTTTGAGAGCAACCCACCTCGAAGCCTTTGAGAGAGAAATACTTGCGAGGACAAAGCCCTAAACACCCAAAGCCAAAGAGTGTTAGGCATCACTGAAGTCTTTCTGTCTGCGTGATCTGAAGACTTATTACACTCGAGGACTGTGAATCCTCCAGCCGGTCAGGCGTCGCGTTCTGAGCATCCAAGAGTCATTGTGGATCGCCGGTGAACGAAGTCTGTGAAGGTTTGGAAGTCTACCTTGAAGACTTACCAGAGTGATTGGGCGAGGACTGTGTGTCCTTAGCTCAAGGGGAATAAGGTGAAGACACGGTCTTCTGAGTTGAATCTCAGCCTCCCTAACCAGACGTACAGTTGTCACAGCAACTGGAACTGGTCCAACCTGCCCTCACCAAGCAACTGGTTCTATCCTTACCTCTCTCTTTACTTACAGTTTGTCTTCGTGAAGTCATTGCCTACGTGCATGATATGATTGACTTCACTGTGTGAAGACTGTTGTTGATTGGTTTTATACTTTCTTCCATCTTGATCCGTACTACCTAGCTGCTGATAGTCTTCGTGTTTTCACTTCATTGCTTACTTGACTATGGCTTGTCTAGTGTAGTCTACCTTCCGCTGCATATCAATAGGTTCATTTCTACTGTTTTTCTTCAAAGCCCCCGTGTTTTGAAGACTTTCATAAAAATCGCCTATTCACCCC
>NC_041386.1:31691628-31696551 GCF_002162155.2 Triticum dicoccoides | reverse complement strand
AGTCGATAACTAGCACTTTCATCATCTACCCGTCAAGGTCCCAAAGTTCAGGCAACATAGCTTAATCCGAATAAACACATCGTCTAGGTAGTAGTCATCTACATAGATACTCACTCTGTCCCATAACATAAGAGTGTTTTTGACACTAGTGTAGTGTTAAAAACGCTCGTAATTATGGGAAGGAGGGAGTAGATTATAAGACGATGTTTCCTTTTCTGCTAGTCAAGTGGGAGTTTAGGTGCTTATGAAAATTTACCTGGCTTCATAATTCGATTCATTTTCTCCCATTGATTTTACTTTTATAAACTATAATGGATGCTTGGATGATGTACCAGATTTATTCTATTTACTTGTAGCATAAACTTTGTCTCTAACCTCTTGCATGTATTATTTGCCCCATGTTTTAATGCTTTTTCAGCCATTTTATTTGCAAATAACTAGACAACTAAATTCTACATATATTGAGTGCAAGAGCACATTCACTCGCAAAAAAGGAGTGCGAGAATTCATGCCCTTGTTTTTAGAGAAAACGTGCAAGCCGAGCCCGAAAAAAGGCTCGAACCTTGCCCGGCTTTGACTTAACAAATCCATCAACCGGCCAGGATTACAAGAGCAGGACAATACAGGGGAAGTAGAAAGCGAAACGGAAATAAAGGATACAAGGTACATAGTGGAACAAACTCTAAGGAAACGACAACCCCAGGCGAGAGCTTGAAGCACCGATGCTAACATCCACCGCAACACCATCACCGGCAGACCAACATGTACACGAGAAGGAAGCACACAACGCTTGCATTGTGTCACTAACCGCATCCAGAGGACCAAACAGGGGCCAAACATGGTCTGTCTCTGCTGCCACAAAGGGCCACTACCCTTCCCCCAGGCTCAATGGATGTCGTACCGCCAGCCGGCAGAATGGTTCCCAGAACCATGGTGCACAAGATGTCAAACGGAGACATGGCAGAAACAGACCCCGCAAGCAGCAACAAACCAACCACCCTGGCGCTGTCATTGGCAACAGGCAAAAAATCACACGGGTTGACAGCTGTTAATCGAAGGCGCAACCATGGAGCATGCCAAAGGGGCAACATGGAGCACCGATGGTCCATCATGCTACCGGAGATAAGAGCAAATCAAGAGCCCCACCACCAAGCCATCACTACTCCCCAACACCTAGCAGATCCCGGCCGGCGCCTTCAAGAAGGAGCACAACACCACGGCACCGTCGTCGGCCAAAGCAAGGGACCAAGGGATTTCTCCCATGCTCAGGGGTGGGGGTGGGCAGGGGAGGATCCTCACCGGAGCCTCCAAGGAGGGGATCACGCCAAAAACCAGTGGCTCTTCTTGAATATGTTCCCGTCAGCCTAAAAAATCATTTGCAACGTGGATAGAAGCCGTCACGGAGGTGTTACCTTCTTGATGGTGGCACATGTACCTAGCGGTTATAAAACACGGCGTCATGAATGTACTGTCGCTTCGCGTCGGCTGGTCATCCTTGTATGGACCGGCATTTCATTCATGACGGATGATGCGAGGCGTTATGAAAAATCTAGTCGTCTGCAATTTCTCATTTTTAGGTAGTGAGATGGTACTCAAAAGATGACCTTTATTGCATTGTTTTACTTCAGAAGAGTAGCGGCTCCCCTAATTATGTTAGGCTGCTGCCAATGCATGGGTGCTTAGATGAGGTGCTAAGCACATTAAATAGCTTAGCAACTATACTTTCCAATGCATAGGTGCTTAGCTTATGGTTGCTAAGCTTGCTTCATTTAATAATTTAGCAACTAAAGCTCTTCATGTATTGGTGGGCTCCTTTCTTTTAAATGTTTTGCCTAGGTTCATGCGCTTAGCATTGGTTTTTTCTGGGGTCACCACACTCATCTCTCTCCTCTTAAATAACTTGCCACATCAAATTTTTTGCCTACGTGGAAGACTTAGCATCTGTACAAGGTGGAGCATTGGGAGGGGCCTTAAGCAAGCAATCTTCTTATGAAGTAATCAAGCGTTGACAAGCAGAAGAAAAAAATGATGACCATTTTGATCCCGATTTCCAAAATATGGGCCAACAGCTAGCTATGAATTTTAACATGTTAACGCAGCATTTCAGCCTTCAGATCGATAACCATTCATGCAAAAAGGGAGGTAAACTTTGACATGCTGCAAGTATTCATCATGAACCGAGTTTAACCGGTACAGAGACACACTACACATAAAAGAGAAGTGAAGGAGGCCAGATAAGATGGCAGAAGTTCCAGCAACATGCCATATCATATCAGTTACATGCATGCATGGTGATCCAAGCATGGTGCAACGACAAGACATATGTAGAGGTTAATTTGATCAAGAGAAGCTAGTCGCCCAAGTTGGGCAGGTTATCGGCGAGGACCCTCGTGACGGCCGACATCAGCGGCTCCAACTTATTGTGTTCCCGGATATGTGCAGGCAGTGCTTGAATCTTGAGCGCCAACCTCCTCGCCGTCACCGGGTAGTCCTGCAACGTCGGGCATCCTCACAGCATGTCAGTATCAAACCGAACAAAGTCGGGCAACGGAGAAACGTAAGTATGTGTTGCGTACTTGAACTAAGATATATAAGAGCTACTGTACTAGTCAAGATGCATGGGCGACGCTAATGAAGGCAGGGTGGGTACTTACATTGCCTTCCTGGAGCACCATGTGGAGGGGCAGGATCTGCATCACCAGCGCTTGGACGTCTCCCTGGGGCAGGTCAGCACAAGCCGTGAGCACGATGGGCTGCAGTTCCTTGTGCTTGCTCATGAAGCAGCGCCGCAGGACGAACCTCCCGTACCAGTGGTTGGACAGGCTAACGACGTGCTGCATGAGCCTGGACAGGAGCCGCCGCCTGAACTCATTCCTGTCCATGTCGGGGTCGCGGTCGCGGTCGAGGAGGCTCTGCACCAGGCGGTTGCTGCATGTGGTGGCGAGGCGAGTGCCCATGCATCCATGCAAATTGGGTGAGTAAAATCAGCGATCGGGAAGCACCAAACAAGCTAATAGTTGAGGCGAGAATTGTGTAACGATCGACCACTAAATTACCTGTTTGGTCCCATGGCCATTGTTACGGCTCGCTCAACGAGTGCATCCTCGAAAAGAGGGAGCTCCTCGCCTTCCGCGTACCGGAAGCATGTACGCAAGCACGCCAACCGGCCGAGCGGGGAGTCCAGCTTGTCATCGATGGTGTCTATGGCGTCCCTGACCAGAGCCTGAAAGCATTCCAGACCGATCAGTAAGTACAAGATACGGAGCCAAACATGCAAATGATGCATCATGCATATATACAGTTCCCAGTAATTGCTGCTATATATTGTGGCCGGCGCTTACCCTGGTCGCCTCGTAATCCATGCTGAGGAAACAGCGGGTAATCAGCTCGTTCCCTCCGACGTTGTCCATCACGCGGTCACGCAAGAAGTAGTTGACGAGCGCGGTGGACAGGCCGGGGTTCCACGCCACCGCCGTGATGAGCAGCTTCAGAGAAGTCACCCTGCACCATGCATGCATACAGATGAAGGCAAAACAAATTCAGCAGCAGGCCAGACAGGGCACTGCACTAGTACCATACATACAACTACTCCGTTTCGTTGTATATATATATAGTGCCTACCCACGATAATAATAATCTCACGACAGACAGAATCACAGCAGGTAAGACGATCGAAACTGTGTCATCTGCTGTTTATGCTATAGAGATGTTGATTTATTATTACGTCGTAGTACTGTAATTTGGACATGCGAATCACAATGGTAAATTAGTTTCGATCAAACTGACAGTGGTACTGAAATGGCAGTGAGGGAGGGGAGTCGTCGATCTTTGAACGTACCCGTGCGTGGAGGACCTCCCGACGAGCTCTGGCGTGACGGCGGCTTCCACGATGATCTCGAGCTCCTCGCGCCGCCTGTCGTCGTCTACGATGACCTGGATGCTGCGCAGGAGCGCTTCGAACACCGCATGCCCCTGCCTGTTCTCCATGATCCAGTGCGCGCACTGCTTGAACCTGTCGAGCACCATCCCGCGCATCTCCTCGTCGCCCACCTCGAGCTGGTGGAGCAGGATTGCCGAGCGCTCCTCGTCCAGGGACATCACCAGCTGATCAAGCGTCATCGGGGACCCGAACAACTCCGATCGGATCTGCACCAGCCTCCAGTCTTGGTGAGTCGGTGGTGGCGGCTGCAACGGCTGCGGCACGAGCAACGGCGGATACTGCACGAACTGCGGCTGCTGCGGCCAGGTAGGCGCCGCGGACATCTGCGGGTGCAGCGGCGGGATCGGCCACGTCGCCGGTACCCCGAACTCGAAGGGAAGCTGCGGGGTCGGCTGCCACACCCACATCCACACGGGCTCATGCCCCTGCTGCTGTTGCTGCGGCGGCGGCGGCGGCACGGGCTGCATCGCGCACCCCTGCTGCTGCGGCGGCGGCGGCACGGGCTGCATCGCGCACCCCTGCTGCTGCGGCGGCGGCGGCGGCGGCGGGGACGACGAGGAGGAGGCCTCCCCGCGGCTGGCAGCACGGCCACCGGCGTGGGAGGGCACGGGGAGCGACGGCTTGCTCGGATCCATGGCTTGTACTAGTTGCGATTGCTCTTTAGATTCAGATGGCTGGGATTGGGGAAATGGAGATTGAATGAATTGGACGAGAGCTTGCACTGCGTGTTTGTTTATATAGTGGAGGAAGAGAGGCGGCGGCCGAGAAAAGGACACCCGTCCGATTTACACGGGGAGGGGCCAGCTGGCACGCCACCCTACCAACTGAAGATCTGATCGCATAATTATTGCGTTGTGAATTACTGGCGCATTCACTGCATGGACGATCTGTTCAGATCAGTTGCGGTAAAACTAATTTGGTTACTGACCGAAAAGCATTTCGACTCTAATTTTTAATGCGCTTGACCATGCTCTCAATCTTGG
>NC_041386.1:31680008-31691315 GCF_002162155.2 Triticum dicoccoides | reverse complement strand
GGGGGTTATATTGTAGGAGCGCTTGATAAATGGTGTGTGTAACCCCTTTTTATTGACATCAATATTTGTTTAGTTCTGTTGGAAACAATTAAGTCATGCGCCGATTTTTAGTATTGCTTGAATCTACATCATTATCTCTTTCGTTTTTGGCCGCGTAGAAGCCATGCATCTTCATCAACACAAGAACAACAAGCTCAGTGCCTAATTTTAACCAAAAAATGTGCATCCCTGCTTTATAAATAAAGCACCACTACCATATAATCAGTCACAAATGATAAACTTTTTTTACGAAAAGATCGGGTCTATTGTAAAATCTCATCAGAGCAGCTCAAACATAATAAAAATTACGTCGAGATTCTGAGGCCACCGAACGACCACTACTACCATCAGAACAAGTCGTTGTGGTCGCTTCTCTATCAGAGCCGGCTTGACCTTGTCGATGACAGCCGGGAAGTCTTCGAGCCAAAGTTGTCGTCATTGAACCCTTGCATAGATATGAAGCATCTGACACAAAATCCTGCCACATGATGAGAAACCCTAACCTCATTGCCCCAATAGACAGTATGGGTCTACGCCAAAGCTCCATCGACTACATCCAGAAGGACAAACTCGAGGACGATTGGAGCTCGAAAGACAAACTCAAAGAAGAAGCGCCGCCATCCGCCCGTCAAGGCCCCAAAGTTCAGGCAACATGGCTCAATTCAAATAAACACATCTACGGAGTAGTCATCTACATAGATACTCCCTTCATCCCATAATATAAGAGTTCGTCCTTGTTATGGACATTCTTGATGCAATTGTGCGGGCATCTATCAATGTTGAAGTGCTTCCCACTCTTGGGCGGAACCTACCGTCAATCAGAGCCTCATTCTATGCAGATGACGTTATGATTTTTGCCAGACCCAACCTTCACGAAGTCACTGCTGTTAAGAAGATTCTTGATATCTTTGAGATGCTTCCGGCCTTCGAACTAACTTCATTAAGAGAAGTTTCTGCTACATCCGGTGTGAGGGTATTGCCATTCATGACCTGGCTGCGATGCTACAATGCCCCATCAAAGAGTTTCCTGTCACATACGTTGGCATGCCTCTCAGTTCCACGAGACTTCAGAAAATACATTACCAGCCAATCTTTCACAAGCTTCAGCGCAACACATCTGGATGGAACAATCTTATGCCACCCACTGCCGGAAGACTAGCTCTGCTCACCTCCGTTTTATATGCCTGGACAATATTCCAAATTTTGGCTATTGAACCTCCTCGCTGGGCTGTCAAGAAGTTTGACAAATGTTTCCTAGGTTTCCTTTGGGAAAATAAAGATGAGGCTACTGGGGGCAAATGCCTAATGAACTGGAAGCAAGTTTGCCTGCCTAAAAAGCTTGGTGGCCTTGGGATTCCTTGTCTGGACCAAAAAAGTGAGGCAATGCGATGCAAATGGTTATGGATCTCTTGGATGGACGCTTCTCGGACCTGACGTGGGTTACCTTTGCCTATTAATTGCTCGGTCAGGTGTCCTTTCGAGGCATCGGTTCAATTCAACATTGGCAATGGCGCAAACACCAAGTTTTTTGGACCGACCCTTGGCACAATAGAGAGAGTTTCTGTAAGAGGTTCCCTGACTTGTTCATGCAATGCACTATCAAAACAATCTCCATCCAATATGGTATGACAGATGGAAAATGGATGCGGCACTTCAAGGGTAATCTCTCTCAAGACTCAATCACTCAGTTCATGACCATGTAGAATGACCTGCAGCAGGTGCAGCTAGCTCAAAATCAGGAAGACACTTTAACTTGGCGTTGCTGCAAATGGCCAGTTCAGCTCAAGCTCGGCGTACACGACTACCCTTGCTGCAAACATCAAACTACTATTTGCAAAGTTGGCCTGGAGCTCTGATGTACTTGGCGATTATAAAACATGTCGTCATGAATATACCGTCGTTTCGCATCGGTTGGCCATCCTTATCCGGACGGGCATTTCATTCATGACGTTTGCAATTTCTCATTTTTAGGTAGTGAGATGGTACTCGAAGATAAAGATGACCTTTATTGCACTATTTTACTTCAGAAGAGTAGCGGCTCCGCTGATTATGTTAAGCAAGCAATCTTCTTATGAGGTAATCAAGTGTTGACAAGCAGAAAAAAAAAACTGACGACCATTTTGATCGTGATTTCCAAAATATGGGCCTACAGCTAGCTATGAATTTTAACATGTTAACACAGCTTTTCTGCCTTTAGACCGATAACCATTCATGCAAAAAGGGAGGTAAACTTTGACATGCTGCAAGTATTCTTCATGAACCGAGTTTATTCGGTACACAGACAGACACTACACATAAAAGAGAAGAGAAAGTTTCTCAATGAAGCCATATAAGATGCCAAAAGTTGCAGCAACATGCCATATACTATCAGTTACATCATGGTGACCTAAGAATGCAAGCATCCGAGACAGCTAGCTAGCTCCAGATCCACAACCATCATGTATATGCAAGTTATCATGCATGCACACCTATCCAAATCTAAAGCAACTCCAAGCATATATATGTAGAGGCTAATTGATCAATAGAAGCTAGTCGCCCAAGTTGGGCAGGTTATCGGCGAGCACACTCCTGACGGCCGACATCAACAGCTCCAAGTCATCGTATTTCCGGATATGTGGAGGCAGTGCTTCAATCTTGTGCGCCAACTTCTTGGCTATCTCTGGGAAGGCCTGCACACGTACGTACGTCCTCACAACATGTCAGTACGTACGTATCAAACAAAACAAAGTCGGGCATGCAATGGGAGACGTTAATGAAAGCAGCAGGGTACTCACAGTGCTGCCTCTCTCGAGCAGGCTCTGGAGGAGGTGCAGGACGAAGTCGCGGCTGGCGCGCTGCGTCACCAGCAATTTTAGGTCTCCGGAGGCCAGGTCAGCACAGGCCCTGAGTGCGATGTTCAGCAGCTCCTTCTCCTCGCTCAGGACGCAGTGCTCCACGACGAACTGCCCTTGGCATATGCGGGACAGGTGAAGGACGTTCTGCATGAGATTGGACGCGAGCTCCTTCCTGAACTGCATGCTGCTGGCATGGTCGAGGAGGTGCAGCACGAAGCGCTTGCTGCATGCATGCGTGGTAAGTAAAATCAGCGACAAGTACGCACGTCCTAGTAAGCTGAGAATCACCAGACAAGTTGACGCGAGAATTGTGCAAGCGTAACGACTAACGACCACTTACCCGGCACGTTGCGTGGCCATTGCTACGGCTTTGGCAAGGATTTCAGTCTGGAAACGCGGGACGTCCTTGTCTGGCGCGTACAGGAAGCATGTAGCCAAGAACGTCGTCCCGGCCGGGGACAGCATCTTGTCATCCATGGTGTATATGGCGTGATTGACCAGGGCCTGAAAGGAAACTAAACCGATCAGTACGTACACGTACAAAATATATACGGAGCCAAACATTCCGTATCACTGTCGCTGATCCCACATATATTCCCAGTGATTGCTGCGCATGCCATTGCGGCACTTACCGCGGTCACGTTCGTAGGCATCGTGGTGAAACAGTGGACAATCAGTTCGTTCCCTCGGTCGTCGTCGATCACGCGCTCCTTCACGAAGCTTTCGACGAGCAGCGCGGACAGGCCGGGGTACACCGAGCTCGCCACCGCCGTGATGAGCAACTCCAGAGAAGCCACCCTGCATCATCACACAGATGAAGGCAACACAAATTCAGCAGCAGGGCTCACCACACACAGGGCACTGCACTAGCTAACTTTGATCGGCTGGCTGTTTATGCTAAGTATGTAGAGATGTAATCAGAATCACAGCAGGTGCTGCGATCGAAACTGTTTGTTAGATCAGCTAGCTAGCTGTTTATGCTATATAGAGAGAGATGCTAATTTACTACTGTAAATTGGACATGCGAATCACAGTGGTAAACTAGTTTTGATCAAACTGGCAGTAGCAGGGACCAGGGAGTCATGCGTTGATCTGTGAACGTACCCGTCGTCGGACCTCGGGACGAGCCTGGGCGTGACGGCGGCTTTCACGATGATCTCGAGCTCCCTGTAGTGCCCATGGAAGCTTCCCAGCAGCGCTTCGAACACCGGATGCCCCTGCCTGTTCCCCATGATCCAGTGCGCGCAGCGCTTGAACCCGTCGAGCACCATCTTGCGCATCTCCTCGTCGCCCACCTCGAGCTGGTGGACCAGGATTTCCAAGTGCTCCGCGTCCAGGGACATCACTGTTGGATTAATTATGCATCTATGAGATGCCATTAGCAGAATCTAATTGCACCTAGATCACCTCACAACATGAACAGAGAAGGGTTTAGGGTTTCTTTACATGTCACGGGAGTGGACATGATCGCCTGCTCGGTGCAGGCGTGATGCAGGGGTGATGTAGTCGAAGTAGATGTTCTCCTCGACGTCCTGATTCCTTCAGGACGCCACCGGCACTGCCCAGGGACAGCGGCGGCGGCTGGCTTAGGTCTTCCCGTCGCTGCAGCACTCCCCCTGATCGGATGGGGTGAGAGAATATCGGGAGGAGAGTAAACCTTACGTGAATTGTGATCTCGCAGGTGCCCAGCTCTCTCCCGTATCCCTTTTAATATGGCGCTGGCGACAGGGGACCCAAAACCTGAGTTGGTTTTTGGGCGCCCCCAATCAGGGCGCGTTAGTTCTGATCGAGGCTCACGTACGTTGGTACGTGGACCCCTTCACTTATCGTTATCCCTTTATCTTTTTTTTTCTGTTAGACTAATAGTTCTACCTGGCCTGTTTAAGCCGTCAGATCAAAACCAACATTCTCCCCCTTGATCGTTAGGCTTAACTTCATTCGCCCATTCTATATAGGAATGATGTACCAAAGTGAGGTGTTACAACAGCTCAAAACGCCATAGAATCTCAACACTTATAGTACACCCGCCTATTTCGAAATGGAAAACATTTTACTAATTGGGGAGTGGTTTATTTTAATGGTCCTCTTATTCCAGAATCATCAGGCCTCCAGTAGTCCCATGCCGGAACCATTCTCACGAAAGATACTGGGTGGTAAGCCTTTTGTTAGCGGATCCGCAAGCATATGCTTCGTTCTTATATGTTTAACATCAACTGTTTGATCCTGGATTCTATCTTTCACAACACGATACTTTATGTCAATGTGTCTGGCAGCATTACTTGACCTGTTGTTACTCGTATAGAAAACTGCTGGTTCATTATCGCAGTACAATAAAATTGGTTTAGATATGCTGTCAACCACTTTAAGTCCGGGTATAAAATGCTTTAGCCATACAGCCTGCCCGGTGGCCTCATAACATGCTACAAATTCTGCTTGCATCGTAGATCCAGCAGTTAACGTTTGTTTGGAGCTTTTCCACGATATAGCTCCTCCCGCGAGTGTGAATATATAACCTGACGTGGATCTCATACTATCCACACACCCGGCAAAATCAGAGTCTGAATAACCAACAATTTCTAGGTTATCAGTTCTTTTATATGTAAGCATGAAGTCCTTAGTTCCTTGCATATAACGCAAGACTTTCTTTGCGGCCTTCCAGTGGTCCGGTCCTGGATTTGATTGGTATCTGCCAAGCACCCCGGTTACAAAACATAAGTCTGGGCGTGTACACACTTGAGCATACATGATGCTTCCAACAGCTGAAGCATAAGGAACCGACTTCATCTGATCAGTTTCACATTGGTTCCTCGGACATTGAAATGTCCCAAACTTATCGCCCTTAACTATAGGAGCAGGTGAGGGTGAGCACTTATGCATATTGAATTTTTTCAGTACTCTCTCAAAGTATGCCTTTTGAGATAGTCCTAACGTTCCTCTGGACCTATCTCGATGAATCTCGATGCCGAGGACATACGAGGCTTCACCAAGATCTTTCATATCAAAACTGGATGACAGAAAATTTTTGGTCTCATGCAGCATATCCTTATCGCTACATGCCAACAATATGTCATCAACGTATAGGATTAAAAATGTGAACCTACTGCCTTTAAACTTAACGTATATGCAGTTGTCCACAACATTTTCGGTGAAACCAAAAGTTTTGATAATTTTATCAAACTTGAGGTACCACTCTCTTGAAGCTTGCTTCAAGCCATAAATTGATTTCTTTAGACGACATGCTAAATGTTCCTTTCCTTCCACAACAAAGCCTTCTGGCTGAGCCATGTAAACATCTTCTTTTAAGTCACCATTTAGAAATGCCGTTTTAACATCCATTTGGTGTAGTTCCAGGTCGTAATGAGCTACTAATGCCATTATGATTCTGAAAGAATCCTTGGTTGACACAGGAGAGAAAGTTTGCTTATAATCAATGCCTTCTCTCTGTGTATACCCTTTTGCCACTAGCCTTGCCTTGAACCGTTCGACATTCCATTTGGAATCATACTTGGTTTTGTAGACCCACTTGCAGCCTACTTTCTTAGCTCCATCGGGAACTTCTACTAAGTCCCATACATCGTTTGAGCCCATAGATTTCAACTCGTCTTCCATGGCAACCAACCATTTGGACGAATTTTTGCTTTTAATGGCTTCCTTATATGAGGTTGGATCCTCCACCTTTCCCATATCATTCATGTCCTCCATCAAAAAAGTGATATAATCATCTGATATGGCTTTCTTCCTCTCACGTCGTGGTCTACCCATGGGCGGAGGTGGTGGTGGAACATCATCATTTTCATTATTTTCTCGGAGATCCTCATTTGTGTTTGGATTCTCATTATTAGTTTCTGGATCACCATTCGACTGAGAGACTGAACCGTGAGATTCAGGATCATCAGATGTCACATTTCTTCGTATTGGAAAAACAATCTCTTGAATAGTCGGGGATGGAACACAAACCCGCTTCTCCTCAAGATTGATCTCCCTTAAATTTGTGACCTCATTATCCTCAAAAAATACCGCTTGTCTAGTCTCCACAAACTTGGTGGTGTGTCTTGGACAATAAAAATGATATCCCTTTCCCCTATGAGGGTATCCAACGAAGAAACAGCTAACTGTTTTTGGATCCAGTTTCTTAAGTTGTGGATTGAAAACTTTAGCTTCAGCAGGGCAACCCCACACCCGTAAGTAATTCAAGCTCGGTTTCTTTCCCGCCCACATCTCGTAAGGTGTGTTAGGTGCTGACTTAGTTGGAGCAAGATTTAGTATGTGTGCAGCTGTCTTTAATGCCTCTATCCAAAGGCTTACTGGTAAACTCGAGTGACTAAGCATGCTTCGCACCATATCCATAAGGGTGTGGTTGCGGCGCTCGGCCACACCATTTTGTTGTGATTCACCAGGCATTGAGTACTGAGCAATGATTCCATTTTCAGATAAGAACTTGGCAAAAGGTCCAGGAATCTGCCCATAAGAAGCATGCCTACCATAATACTCTCCCCCGCGATCAGACCGTACAACTTTGATTTTTGCGTTCAGTTGATTTTCAACCTCCGCTTTATAGACTTTGAATTTCTCCAAAGCTTCCGATCGGTCACGTATGGGATAAATATACCCATAGCGGGAAAAGTCATCTGTGAATGTAATGAACGAATCAAAATCATCTACAGACTTAACATTAAGGGGTCCACATATGTCGGTGTGAATTAATTCTAAAACCCTTGTGGCTCTAACTGCTCATTTCTTAATTGTTTTTGCAAATTTTCCTTTAATGCAGTCGACACATTTGTCTGCATCTGAGAAGTCTAATGGGAGGAGTATTTCATTTTTAACTAAGCGTTCCATTCTCCCCCTCGAAATGTGGCCCAAACGACAATGCCACAATTTCGAAGAATTACTTACTCCTTTCCATTTCTTCTCAACATTAATTTCATCACTCACATGCATAACTGAATCATTATGAAGAGATAACATGTATAGTTGGCCTCGTCTAACACCGATGCCTACATTCTTATTACATTTGATCAAAGCAAATTGTTTCTTGCCAAAATGGCACTCATACATATCATCATCTAAACGAGAAACTGAAATCAAATTCCTACTTAAGGTAGGCACATAAATAACATTATTCAATCTAAGAGTGTGGCCAGTGTGTAGCTCCAACGTGAGAGATCCCACAGCTTCAACATCGGCCTCAACTCCGTTCGCAACCTTAAGTTTTCTTGTTCCTCCTCTTATGGTTTGGATCGTATCGAATCCCTGCATAGAGTTAGCAACGTGAGTGGTTGCCCCTGAATCAATCCACCATGACTTTATTGAAAAATCAACATAAAGTGATTCATCTACAAAAGTAATTTCATCAATACCTCTTTTGTTCATCCATTTTAGAAAGCCTGGGCAGTCCCTTTGATAGTGTCCCTCTTCTTTGCAGAAGTTACAAGCATTTTCTCCAGCAGTGGAGCTGCTAGGAGCAGAAGAAGAACCACCGGCTTCTTTACCCTTGAATGCCTTAGGGTTGAATGGCTTAGTGCCTTCTTTCTTGACTTGCCTTTTCTGAGGCTTAGGGAAACCTTGTCCGTCATGCTTTCTCTTGTTAGAGCCAACATGAAAGACATGGTCTTTCTTCTGCCTCATGATCCTTTCTTCCTCCTGGACGATCCTTGCGGTCATCTCAGAGAGTGGCCATTTTTCCTTTAGAGAGTTATAGTTGACCTTAAATTGTTCAAACTCTTCAGGAAGAGACTCAAGAATAATTATGACAAGAAGGGCTTCACTTAAAGAACACTCCAAAGCCTTAAGCTTGGTGAAAGCATTTACCACCCTCAATATGTGCTGCCTAACATTTCCGTCAATAGTGTATTTCTGAAGAAGTTTAGCAAAAAGCTCATGAGCATACACTTTGTCGGAGCCTTTAAATTGCTCCTCCATTTCAGTGAGGAAATCTTTAGCAGTATCTTTCTTAGGGAGTGCTTCAAAAATGTCCGGCGATATTGTCGCTTTCATGATGAGAAGCGCAATATGGTTGGACTTATTCCACTTTTCCATCTTAACATCATACTCCTTCTTGAGTTCTGCATACCCTGTGACACCTGCCACAGGTGCCACAGGTTTTTCTTCCCTCAAGGCATAGTCAAATTCATTACAACCCAAACATAATTCGACTTGGGACTTCCAACGAGGGAAGTTACTCCCCGTAAGTGGTTCGATCGTGTCGGACCGGAATGGAGCGGAAGCTGAAATCATCATAAAAGTTCATAAGTAAACTTGCATGATTATAAATTTATGTTGGTAAATAAACAAACATGCCAAGTATTTAATTTCAACTCCATGTCAAAACACCGTTGGGCAGAAAAAACATGGATTTAAAATATCATAGGGGATGACTCATAATAATAAAACAACGTTGGTCCGAATTAAAATTAGAGTCATTTCATTCTTAATTTAAACATCAACATAAAAGAAAATATCATTATTTTTGATGTCTAAAAATTCATCATGCAAAACACATAATAAATCCTGAATAAAAAATCTCGTTGGTTCAATTTTACCCAGAATAATAATGTGTTCATTTTATTTTTAGGCATTTTCTGTTTTAAACAGTGCAAAACATGAAAGATATTAACTTACATGCACTGGAAATCACAGAAAAACGCGATGGCCCAAAATACCCACGGTTATACAGCGGCCCAAAACCCAGCAGCGAAAAACCGTAAAAAAACGCGCTGGGCTAAGGCAACTTGGGCTGAAGCCCGTGGCCAAAAATGGCCCATTAACGCCCGCCGGCCCGGGTCATAGCTCCGCGACACTGTGAGCCGTCCGACCGAATCTGACGGCTCGCGCGGCTTGCGGCCGGAGCAAAAACAGCTGACCTGGGCTAACCCTAGGTCGTTTCCCCCTCTCTCCCGCATCTGATTCTCGATCCCGCTGGCTCCATTTCGAGGTCGACGGCGGCGACGAGAACGCCGGCCACCCCAGTCCATACCGACGCGGCGGCGGTGCTCGCCGGAGGAGCGGGCGCAGGACTAAGTCCGCGCGCTCTCCCGTCGAGCATGGCAGCCCGGGTCGTGTCCAAGCGGGGCGGGGAGGAGCACCCCAGCGGGCCAGCGGCCTGCTGTACGGCGACGTCGAGGCACGGCGGCCCACGGCGTCCTACCGCACGGTCTCTCCGTTGGGAGGGAGCGGCGTGGCGTTCCGCGCGCCGACCCGAGGGACGGCGGCGTCGCGGCATCGGCGTCCTCGCATGGTGTCGGCCATGCGGGCCCCGAAGGGGATAGACGTCGACGCGGCGCATTAGGTGAGGATTCTCCTCATTGCTTCTCCAATTCGTGTTCATTAGTTGCTTGATGTGGGGAAAAAGCAATCCTAATTTCAGAATTAGGGTTCTTGCGAATTGGGGATGAATTCTAGGGTTCTTAAACATGAGGGGGTGCTACAGTTGACTTGCGTGTATCCCTCTGCCTAATATTTTGCTAATGCATACGGAAACAGTACTTAAGCATGATCAATTTTAATCAACTTAACATGAAGGTGAGCATAAGATCTTAACTTAGATTAATTAGAATTGATGAACTTAGGTGGCACTACTGATCCGTAGCAAATTGGAATACAACATGAGGGCATTAAGACAGTAGGATGCATATTTGGGCTAACCAGGGGTAAAACTTTTAATCTTGATCATAAACCCTAAACATGTCATTGATCTAAACATGATAGTGATCTACTGATCAACAATAAAGGAATCTATTGCAATCAAGATTGGCGACTGATACCATTATTGGATTAATTATGCATCTATGAGATGCCATTAGCAGAATCTAATTGCACCTAGATCACCTCACAACATGAACAGAGAAGGGTTTAGGGTTTCTTTACATGTCACGGGAGTGGACATGATCGCCTGCTCGGTGCAGGCGTGATGCAGGGGTGATGTAGTCGAAGTAGATGTTCTCCTCGACGTCCTGATTCCTTCAGGACGCCACCGGCACTGCCCAGGGACAGCGGCGGCGGCTGGCTTAGGTCTTCCCGTCGCTGCAGCACTCCCCCTGATCGGATGGGGTGAGAGAATATCGGGAGGAGAGTAAACCTTACGTGAATTGTGATCTCGCAGGTGCCCAGCTCTCTCCCGTATCCCTTTTAATATGGCGCTGGCGACAGGGGACCCAAAACCTGAGTTGGTTTTTGGGCGCCCCCGATCAGGGCGCGTTAGTTCTGATCGAGGCTCACGTACGTTGGTACGTGGACCCCTTCACTTATCGTTATCCCTTTATCTTTTTTTTTCTGTTAGACTAATAGATCTAACTGGCATGTTTAAGCCGTCAGATCAAAACCAACAATCACCAGCTGCTCAAGCGTCATCGGGGAACTGAGCAACTCCGAGCGGATCTGCACCAGCCTCGAGTATTGGTAAATCCGTGGCACTGGCTGCCCCACATACACATAG
>NC_041386.1:31671511-31679625 GCF_002162155.2 Triticum dicoccoides | reverse complement strand
CAGTTGTGCGGACCCATGGCGTCCAGGTAGCTCGGCGCCCACGCCAATGGGTGCATCGGCATCGGCGGGCCGAGCGAGTAGTAGATGTCTCCGGGGTGCTGCTGCGACCCAAAGAAGGGAGGCGCGCCCGCACGAAGATCCCAAGGCGTGCTCGGCTGCGGCATCCCCACGGCCTGAATCGCGTGCCCCTGGTGCTGCTGCTGCTGCGGGGGCGGCGGCCGCGGGGCCGGGGACGACGACGAGGAGGCCTCCGCGCGGTAGCCAGCGGGGCCGCCGGCGTAGGAGGGCGCGGGGCGGGGCGGCCCGCCCGGTTCCATGGCTTGCAAGCTTCGGCTGCGGTTGCTCTGGGGTTTCGGGTTGCTGGGATTTGGGGAAATGCGAAATGGGGATTGGGCGAGAGCCTTGCGCTGCTGCGGGTTTATATAGCGGAGGAAGAGAGGCGGCGCGCGGCCGGGTTGACTTGAGGGTGAGACCAGAGAGAGGTGGGAGGAGGAGGACACCCGTCCGAGTTATGCGGGGTGGGAAGGGAGGGGAGGCGCCAGCTGGCACGGCACCAGGGGCGTCGTATTAACTGAAGTTGGTTAAGATCTGATCGTGTAATTATTGTGTTATACTGTGAGATATTGGCACATTAAATGCATGGGCAATCAGATTAGTTTCGGTAATTCATTTCATCATGTATCAAAGCAGAGGACATTAAGCTTCTCTACATGGAGAGCTTCATAACCCCTTCTTATTTATACTGGTTCCGTTTTGCGGGGTTATTTACACTAATTTACTGAAGCTTCCTAATTTCCAAAGAGGAAAAAAATGGCACGTACTCTCTCCGTCCCACAATATAATACCATTTTTCAAGCTATTTTGCACTCCCTCTGTCCCATAATGTAAAATCCTTACACTACACTAGTGTTAAAAAAACGTCATATATTATGGGACGGATGGAGTACTGTCTAGTCCTGCTGGGCCAATTAAGAGATGTTGCATACATTTTTAGTATTGCTCGAGTCCACATCATGGTGTCCTTAGTTTTTCGCAACGTAGGAGACATGCATGTATCTTCGTCATTACAAGAGCAGCTAAGTTGATGCCTAATTCAGGTTAACACATCGTTCTAGTAGTTATCTATACATAGATAGATCGTAAGATAATGTTTTCTTTCATTCTACTTTAGTGGGAGTTCAGATGCTTATGCAGATTTGCCTGGCTCCATAATTTTATTTAATTTGTTTCACCATGCTATTTATAAACTATAATTAAATGTGCCTTGATTTTGCTTTCCGCCTAGCATAAATTTTCTCGGACCTCTTGCGTGTATTCTCTTTGTGTTTAAATGTATTCGCCCCTTTTTCTTTCAAAATAACCAAGCAATTATCTCCATTTTTTTTTTGCGATAAGTAGACAACTCGCTTCTACTTATATTGAATGCAAGAGCTCATGTCCTTGTTCAGGCAAATGAAAAAATGCTCAGTTTGGAATAATAGGTGAGTTCAAGGGTTTGTGGTATACAATGCAAAATTTTGGACTCTAATGTGAAACTTCCATCCATTTTTCACCTAATGGTGTCAAGTGAGGCATGAAAGACCAAATTACCCATGACACTTTGACATTCAAAAGTCATTGTCTACCGAGCACCTTCCTTGCATCCTTTCCTTTCTCACCGCTAAGGAGGCTTGGGATCATCTCAACACTTTGTTCAAGGGCAGCTCAAGCATTCAACGTTCCAAGTTTGACTTTGTACAAGATGAAGCCAATGAATTTGCCATGCATGAAGACGAGACCCCTGAAGAACTCTACCGTCGATTGATGTCCTTTGCAATTTCATTCAGTGACCATGGTAGTAAGGACTCGGATGACAATTGGATCAAGCACAAGTTTCTTAAGGTGATCATGTCTTTTGACAAGAGCACTTCTTATGTGATTCACCAAAGACTGTACTTTCATTCCATATCATCCAGTGATGCGTTGGATGAGTTCGCCTCCATGGGAATCTTGAGCAAGACCGCCAACACTGCTCTTGCTCGTGGGGTCAAGAAGTCCAATCTTGCATTGAAGGCCAAAGTGGTCCATGCTCAAGAGACTAGAGAAGAAAAAGAAGAAGGTGAGTGTTGTTCTGAAGACACCAAATATGCTTTCAATGAGCACACTTGCTCTAGCTTCAAGAGCTTTTGGGGGCAACAAGAGGAACTTCAAGTAGAACAACTCAAAGGACAACTCAAGTGGTTTCCAGTCAAAAGGTCAATGAGTTAACTCTTGTAGAAATTTGGCTTTTCTTTCCTCTCTCCAAGGCGACTTGGGAAAGCCTTCCTCCCCTCGATCTCCGCCGGCGAGCCAGTGAATTCACGTCCTCTCTGCCTGTCGCTCCGGCGGCCGGGAGGAGAATCCTAGTGTCTCGACTCCCACTAGTAGATAGGTAGGGTTTTAGTTCTCGCAGGGGCGACATTTGGACGGATGGCGAAGCTCCTTCTTCGAGTTAGTCTTCTAGCCTCCGATCCTCCTAAAGTTCGTCCGTTGGGACGAATTAGACGGAGCTATGGCGTAGATTCCTGCCAGCTCCTTGGGGCTGCAAGGTTAGGGTTTCTCGCCATGCGTACGCGTCGGCGATATTTGGTGTCAGGTTCTTCAAATCGATTCATAGATTCAACAACGACGACTGCCACTCCAATGCGCTGGTCCTTAGGGACACGTGCACGAAGACTTCCCGGCTGTCATCGATAAGGTCAGGCTGGCTCTGATATGGGAGCGGCGACAACGATGCGTCGACGGCTCATTCTGACAACAACAATGATCGTTCAGTGGTCATGTAATTTTTATTATGTTTAAGGCGCTTTGTACTTGCGATGAATCTTTATAATAGATATGATCCCTTTTGCAAAAAAAAAGGGTCAAAAGAGTTAGGACTTACTACAATTATGGGAACGTGAGTCACTTTGTCGATTGCACATATGAGAAGATGGAAAACAATGGAGAGGCCTTTTTTTGCAAGGGACAATGAAGTGACTCCCGTTCCCATAACCCAGTGACACCTCTTCACTTCGGTGCATTCCACACGACCCAGGGGCCTTTCATCAGAACTAGTGTCTAGTGTGCAAAAATCCATCTATCTATAATCTGCTGGCACGGCACAGCAAAAAATAGAAACAGATGTTTAAAGAAATGTGAAGCGTTGCGACAAACAAACCAGAAATATATTACCAGAAGTTCAGTTCGTGTAACATATACATACAATAAATCATCCAACAATGGTACATACACAATCTACTTTTTTTGTGGAACATACACAATCTACCAGACAACTGTGTGCCGGCTACCATGGCCTAGCATAAGCTCCAGGTATCGCATAAAGATGAGAGAGAGAAAAATGAAACTACCAAGGAACATAAAGATCCCCTTTAAGATTCAGGACGTGGTTCAGCAGCTACAGATGGTCAGTAGACGGTAGCAGCAGCACGGTTTGTGCCTGTATTACAACAGGATGCCACGACGAGTATTTCAGTTATACCCATCAAATCTGAATGGTGTGCGCAGCGGAGGGTTGACAGCTGGGCGCCAAGAAGCAAGCAGCCACAGTCCTTTGGATTATGGAACTCACATTCGCTGATTAGGTTCCACCCTTGGATCTATGTGCCGAAGACAAAGCCATGAAAGAACCTGCAGGCAACAAAACTGTAAGCACCAGATGTTGAATGCATGACACAGGTATGTGAGAAGGTTATTATAAATAAACTTAACTTTTACCAAGACTGAATCATTGATTTAATCATACGGCAACACAGCAAAGCATGCACAAATTCACAATTCGTGTCAAGTTTACTTAATTGTTTCAGATCCATGAACATAGGCTAAGAACAGAATATGTGCCTCATGTATTGACATATATTGAACCATGTGAATTAGTATATCCGTCTCTATAATACCACTAACAGCAAGAAACCAATAGGTGTTTTTGATTAAAAATGTTGCTTACAAGAAACAAATTGAAGATTGTAAGCCAGAGCTGGCCTTCTAAGATGACATGTATTTCAGGTTGGAGCCTTGGAGGTACTAATACTACCTAAGAGCATCTTCAATTTCAGGTTGAAGCCTTGGAGGTACTAATACTACCTAAGAGCATCTTCAATTTCAGGTTGAACCAAGGGAAGGAGATCGCACAAATCTACAACAATCACAGTCGGTTACTCTTCCAGGTGCCATCTTCAACACAAAGAATTACCAAACACCAGAGGACTGTATCCAAGGTGTATGTAGAGGACTGTACTGTCGGCTAAAAACCCGACAGGATTACAAGCTTGGAGGTACAAACTATCAAAAATTAATTCAGAAATTTTCATAAAACACCAAAGTTTTATGGCTTCTGGCACAGAACCTCAAATTTTACTCCACCTGCATTGCTTGTTAACCTCAGCTGGGAATTAATTACAGTTGTGCTTTCTGAAACCTATGGTTGTTGTAAAACCCAAGAATACGTGCCACAGGCAGTAAAAAACGAGTGTGTTCTCCAACTAAAACCACACAACATGGGGTTTAAGTAATTGGATAGACCATAATACAAATGTACCATATGGTACAAGGTTACGAACAACATACCTAAACAAGCTTCTTCCATATTCAGGAATCTCACTGCCATGCAGAAGATACAACCAGCTTTCTGTTCTTCCATCCAAGATAAATGACACCATCTTTCTCCTCTAGCTTGTAGTAACTGTTGTAATCATTTAACAGTGTTCTGATAGTATTGTTCACCAATGCACTTAGGGGGTATGGTCTAAAGCCAGCCATTGCAAACCTAGACCGCCACTTTCCAAATGGTTCATGCCTCTCCACTCTTTCTGCACCTTCACATGCAATTAAATTGACAATATCTCTTGCAACACAGTGCTGCTCAGTGCTCATCCTCACCTTGTCATCCCTGGGGCAAGCAACATCTATTGCCTCGAACATGGCTGTGTAGTAGTCAAGGGTCTCCATGTATCTACTGAAGAATGGGGCAGTGTTTGTGTTAGCCTCCTGCTCTACAAGGGTTACCACCCTAGGAGAAAGGCTCTTAACCATTCTCAATATCCTATCCCGGTGGTTTTCTATGCAGACACTCTCATCAGGAGTATGATGCAGCTGATATGCAAAGTTGACAGCAATAGCCTCTCCCTTTCTTATATCGAGATGTTCAAGTGTAACCTCATGACTAGCTGCATTTACGGCGTTGAACTCAAAGGGCAGACAACATGACTGAGCAATGTTGCATAACCTACGCCCAACTATATCCAGTCCACCACCTCGGGCATAAGCCGAATCTGAATCATCTATACCAGTAATTCTTAGGTATGGTGGTCCGCTAACCCTCGCAGCAAGGGCCTGTATCATAGTTACCCACTGGCTCCCTTGAGCAATTTGGAAATCAATGATGTGAATAAAGTTCTCACCCTTAACAGCCTCGGCTATAGCACCATTGGCAGACATGTAACCAAATCTGAAGAATGGACAGATATCATAGAGAAGATGCATGTAGGACATGAGCTCTGAATTTGTAGGTTGAGGTTCCTTGCACTTCAGAGATTTATACAACGCATGTCCAGTAGAATAACGCCTCGCAACAAGGCCTTCCAACATATATGCTCCCAGACGTTGGATTGGTTCTCCAGACACGGAGACCATCTTCTGTAACTCTGATATCAGCAAGTCCTCATGACAATTATTCTCATCAACAGCCTTACCACATGCTACAATTACCTGCTTCAAGTCCCCAGAGCTGATTCCCAGAAGCTCTCTCCAGTTACTTTGGTGCATTGCGGCGCCAATTACTAGGGATCTGTCAGAACTAACTGCATCTGAATCAGATCCAAACAGTGCATCTGCTAGCTCCTGAAGTGTTGTAAACCCCAAACCTGGAACCTCGGTGATGCCACTTGCAGGAGAATCATATGTGTGATCTGAGTGGCTATCATGCAGAGAAATGTGGCTCCCACTTATGCACTGAGGAGATGTAGAGCTATTGGCAGCATAAACACAATTGGCTGATGAAGACTCTAGAGTGCTGTACTGTGGGTGAATCACCTGAGACTTTGAATCGCTGTTCTGTGAGCCACCATCAGAGGACACGTAGTGATGATCCTCATGATTTTGTTGCACATAGCAAGTACCATTTCCCCCCACATGCATTGAACTGCTGTAGTATGGTATTTGAGAATTGTCTGGATATCTGTATGACATGTTAGAGGCCTTTGCTGACATATCTTCCAACCTTGTGGAGGTGATCTATTTGCCGGAATCCAAGGAGACAGTACACCTCCCAGAGATTAACAGCAGTGAGTTTTGACTAATTTATCAATAAATGTTCAGTGCGACGATGACATCAACTGCATAAGACAAATATACGATAAGTTAAATAGAAATATAAATGTAGATCATAAAGAAAATAACTAAAAATCATTTTAGAGAGCCGGATGAATAAATTGAAACGCCGTCAATCTCTTCCTCTATGCTGGAAACAAGTAAGCGAAGCTAGCAAACCCAGGACTGGAATAATCTCTCTGCTGGATCTTAAGTCGCCCGACTCAAACGGATCTTAATTTGGGATGTTAAAATACAGAAATAGCCATGCAGAATTGGAAAGCATACTTATGCTGGAAACAAGCGAAGCTAGAAAACCCAGGACTGGATCAATCTCCTCCTCTATGCTGGAATCAAATAAGCCTGCTAAAAAATGGATTTTCAATTCTGCTAAAAAAATGAGGACACTCATGTGTGATGAACATTTGCTTGATGGATAAATGGATTTGGAAATTGATAAACATTAATGGCTTATGGCAACAGCTCCTTAAAAGGAAATAACTCTGTAGGGGGGTGTTATCACACACAGGTGTGGCTTATGGCAACAGCTCCTTAAGAGGAAATAACTCTGTAGGGAGGTGTTATCACACACAGGTGTGCAGTAAACCTGGAAATTCACATTTTTCAAAGGGAGGTCAACAAGATTGCGCATTAATACTAAAACTTTGGCCAATCAAGCAGTGAAGGTTGCTCACATACTAGGAGACACTTGGGCTTGTGTAAGATTCAGAAGAGAGCTGGTAAGAGAATTTGGTGTTATGGCAGAATCCAGAAGTCATGTGTGCAGATGGGCTGTTCAGCGATGAGCCCTAAACCACAAAACGGACTCGGTCAAGTCGTTGTATGTGACCCTGAAAACAGCAGCTTCTGTACTGCTGAGTAAGTTGGCTTGCCCGATTTCCTAAGGCCATCAGAAGGTTAATACAAATTGGTTTTGCAGCAGTTATTTAGGCCATATGGAAGGCTAGGAATACATCATGTTTTAGGAATGTAATCATGGTTTGTTATGCTTGTGCCCTGACTTATGAAATTAGCTATTGGTTGGATACTTGGGCTTTATTGCAAAAGAACGACGACTGAGAGTGAGTTCATCAGGGGCCCATGGCACTACAATGAGTGGCAACGGAGGTGTTTGAGCAAGCAAAAGGATGGGAACCAAGAGATATGAGCTGGAAGATGTGCAAAGACTGAAACTAGTCCAGATCGTTTGCTGCGTCGTTCTGGGTTTGTGCAACTAACAGTGTCAGCAGCTGCTGTGATGTGAGCACTGACAGAAGCAACTGTGAATCGAATCCAATGTCCAAATTGTCTCCGCATAATTATGGTTCTAACCCAAATGGAGCAAGAGAACACAACGAGAAAATTGTGTATCCCTATCAGCTACAATCAACCCCACAAATATACCTGCTGTCCAAAATATCCAAGCAGAGAAGATAACAGGAAATTTAGAAAAAGGACCAATGCTTGTAAATGTTACTACTCATAATCAGGGTCAGTGGATGGAGTTTTAAAAAAAAAGGTCGGTGGGTGGTTGAACTACGGGTCACACACATTCTGTGGGCGACAAAAATGGTCCTACTTGGGAAACCAAGGGCCGAAAGCGCGGGCCGGGTTGAGGCAGCGGGGCCGCGACGATGTAGAAGGCGAACGGCGGCCGCGACGACACGCCTGTGATGTGATGGTGAGGGGCGGAGGGGTTGGGGGTAAACTGGCAAAGCGTCGGCGGTGACGCCGGCAGGGCGGCAGTTCTAGGACTAAGTGGTCCGCGGAGGGGATGGTACTCTTGACCC
>NC_041386.1:31593882-31671226 GCF_002162155.2 Triticum dicoccoides | reverse complement strand
TCCTTGGTCGGATTCGGGGTAGGCGAGCGAGGAGGAAGACGGGTAGAAGAGGAAACGCACGGGACGGAGTGCACTGCATAATCAAAGAGAGGGCACGGAGGGGCGGCGGGGTATACCTTGGCGAGCGGCGCAATTCGTCGGAGCTTCCCGGCCCCGGCGGAGGAAAAGGCGGAGAAGAGGGGAGGAAACCAGGCTGAGCACCTACCAACCCGACGACTAGACAAGACGGGACGCGACGCGGAGTGAGAGGGTCAATAAAGAAAGTGGGGGCGGGGGCGGGGACGGAGAGCGGCATGTGCGGTTGGGAAGCGGGGGCTGCTCCGCGGACGCGGTTAGGGGCGGGCCCCGGGCGAACGCCCGACGTGCGATGCCCATCGGACGGCCCTGCGGTTGGATTAGTAGTTTAGTGGCCACTGAAGAGGGAGGGCAGGAACTGCGAATAATAGGCATGAGATAAACGAAGCATCGCGGTTCAGTGAGGTAGGAGTACCACGCAACCACTAATGATGATTGCCTGCCTTAATTGGTTTTGCTTCACGCGATGCGGGCATCTAGGACAGTCCAACTCGGGCGTCATCAAGGACGTCTAACTCGGGCGTCATTACGGACGTGTGTGCGGAGGGAGAGCTTCTTTTTAAACATCCGATCTGCTATTCATCTTTCATCATTGCAGTATAACGAACTTCAGAAATAACAAAAAATTACATTTAAATTCGTAGACCACCTAACGACAGCTAAAGCACAAAAACGAGCCAAAGAGCCGGGCATTATTTACTGTGGTCGATAGTTGGAAAGTCGTCGTGATAAAACCTTATTGGACCAGCATCAGAACAACAATTGCTGCCAATAAAGAGTATTCCCTCCGTTCCTAAATACAAGTCTTTTTAGATATTTTAATATGAACTATATAGGGAGCAAAATGAGTGAATCTACTCTAAAATACGTTTATATGCATCCGTATGTAGTCCATATAGAAATCTTTAAAAAAACTTATATTTAGGAGCGGAAAGAGTAGTATAGATTGGAAGGATCACACGAACGAATGTAGATGAACGACGAATAGATATGAGCAAATCCATCAAAGGCAGATCCGCCGAAGACACACTTCCACACGCCCACCGACATTGCTAGATGTACCACCGAAACCGGGGTTAGGCGGGAAGAACCTTATTGCATCATCAGGGAGCCACCACCGTCTCACCTTCCTGAGTAGAACATAAACGCTAACAAAAATCAAAACCACATCTAAAAATGGAGCCCCCTTCTCCCCACCTGCAAGGATCGGGATCCACCATACCCCATGACCCTGAGGCCATCGGAGATAAGGCGGTCCAGCGACAGCGTCGACGGGAGGCGAGGAACTCTAATATTTTTAGAGGAAGAGGTGGCTCACATCTTAATCCTTGCGGTTACCTGCTACTTGATCGCCCTGACAAGAGACTTCTATTTGAGTGCCCCTGCTTCTCGCTACTGTTTACTTTTGTTTCGGGGCGAGAGAAATGGGGTTTCGTTAATCCGCTACCCGTATGGTACTCTGCTTATCAACCTGGAGAAGTAAAGCACTGACTGTGGACTGTGTGCTTTTTTCGGTGACAATATGCATACTGTTGAACGGAGGCGCACGTCATCTTTTTGCCAGCGCTTTCTCTCTTGACATAGGCTTTCGCCCGTTTTATTTCACATACCGAATAAAAAGTCCGCTGATGAGCTTCGCTCATCAACCATGCCAGCGATCTCTTGAAGTTGTTCACGCCGGAGGAAAAGGCCCTCGTCTTCCCCGACGGGAAGGGCGACGTTGTGGTTGCCATCATCGTGTGGTGCTTGCTCGTGTAGGGTAACGTAGCAAAAACAAAACAAAAATCTTTACTACATACACGCTGAGGATCACGATGAATCTTTACTATTATTAAACAATTAAACAAAAACATTCTTGGATGTATCCAGTAATTAGTCCCACAACAACGCAGAAATTAATCAGCACCACACAATTAGGCCCACAATTCTTAATCTACAGTCATTATCTTTACCACTGCTCCCTCCATTCTAGAATATAAGGTGTATTGATTTCTGTGCAAGTCAACCATTTGAATGTTTAACCAAGATTATAGAATAAAATAACAATATTTGCAATACCTAATAGATAAAATATGAAACTACTTTTCATAATGAAGTAAATGATACACATTTCGTACGGTGGATATTGATATATTTTTCTATAAACTTGGTTAAACACGCACTCGTGTGACTTTTGAAAAAATAAATACACCTTATATAAAGGAATTGAGGGAGTATTAAACAATCAAACAAGAACTTTTTTAGGTGTATCCCGTAATTAGTCCTACAACAACACACAAACTAATCAGGTCCACACGATTAGGCCCACAATTTTTAATATACAGTCATTATTGATCTAATACTTTTGTGGCGTGTACTTAGCAATTTTCGATGACTGGCCGTACTTCACCAGGAGAGGAGTACTCAGAACAACCAGTCCCTACAATCACAGATCGGGAGAGGCGTCCACCACCGCCGACGCTGCTGCGCCCAACCTCCACCACGGGCGACTGCCTCCATGCGAATTCCCTTGCGAGGCTCTCCCGCCACCACACCGTCTACTCTCGATGGGGATCCGCTCCAGCAGTGCCAGGCCGTTCACCATCGCCACATCAGGCCGTCACCACGGACGCCACATGCCTGCACCCCACGGCCGGCCACTGCGCGCCTGGAGCACGCTCTTCCGCCTGTTCCCAGTGTGTTGCTGCCAGCTCACCCGAGCGCGCCGATGATGGCCTTCGGTGCTCTCCCATACACCAAGACTATCGCCGTCCTGGTCAGTCCTCTTCCCCCGCTGGTGTTGCGCCCGGTTCTACTATCTCTCTTCCATGGTCGTTGCAACACCTTCTCTCCTGTGTCGTTGCTGCTGCCGCCACCGTGCTGCTCCTCCCTGCTTCTGCCATTGTCGCTGGAGCTAGCCAAAATGGATCAAACATAGGTGAGTTAAATTGGGGGTGCATCCTTTATCTTGCTTGATACAATCTTCTTCAGTTGCCTTCTGATTTCTGTCACATATGTTGCCATGTTCGTTCTAGCACAGCAGGTGTTTGTGTGTATGCCTATGCAATGATAGCACATGTGGTTTCACGCATGTATCCTCCTTTGTGTATGCCTACAACTGTTACGGTGGTTGGCGATTTTAGGAGCCGTCCATCTACTCTAATCTAACGGTGAAAAAATATGAGTTACTAGGAGTTACGAGTCTTCAATTACATGAAATCTATACCTACTATTAAAAGAAATAAATATTCTTAGTTTGGTTTAGTCCTTTTCGTTTGGTTTACACATGCTAAGCGATATGGGCCAAGTACTTGTATGTTGATGGGTCTTTATGGGCTTTTATAGAGACCGCGGAAAATAATTGGGTCAAAATAAATCAACATTGTGGGAATTGAACATAGGACCTCTTGTCTAGCTCTTCGATGTAAAACAACCAATGATGTATGCGTCTTTCACATTTACTAATCCCAACTCGCTCTAAATATACGAGTGGCAGTCATCATGTTTAGGATGAGCTAATTAAACGAATGAGCTAATAAAAAAGGATTGTGGGCTTAAATAAAATATTAAACGGATGTGGCTAATTAAACAAAGGAGTATGCGTAAAACGGTGGACTAACTAAAAGAAAGATTGTGGTCTTAATAAATTCTACATGAAAGATTTGAGGTAAAAAGGTAGGATAATTAAAAGGAAGGATATGTAGGCTTCAATGTGTTAGGGCTACTAAATTAGAAAATGGGCAAGAATATCATGATAATTAATGAAAGAATTATAGTTAAATGCCATTAAATATACTTAAAATGGAATCGGTGGAAGATTATGCCCGGCAAAGAAAATATGAACACGGCTAAATTGCAATGCATTTTTATGTTCATTTTGTAGAAGGATGTTGCATTACAGCATGCTCTTCATAATGAATTCAATGATGTGGGACATCATGCTTGCACAAAACATTAATTTTTCCCGTTGCAATGCACGGGCATATGTGCTAGTTACAAATAAAGGTTGGCCCGTTACAAAATTTAGGTGGACTAGTAAGTTTCTAAAAGGGTAGATCCGTCAGAAAACAAATTGATAAATCTCACTCATGGCCCCTCTCCCCCGACAGATCCATCCGCCCTCGGTTGCCGGCGTACGCCCTTGTTCCTGTTGGGGAACGTAGCAGAATTTTAAAATTTTCTACGCATCACCAAGATCAATCTATGGAGTCATCTAGCAACGAGAGAGAGAGGAGTGCATCTACATACCCTTGTAGATCGCGCGCGGAAGCGTTCAAGAGAACGGAGTTGATGGAGTCGTACTCGACGTGATCCAAATCACCGATGACCAAGTGCCGAACGGACGACACCTCCGCGTTCAACACACGTACGGTTGGGAAGACGTCTCCTCCAACTTGATCCAGCAAGGGGGAAGGAGAGGTTGATGAAGATCCAGCAGAACAACGGCGTGGTGGTGGAAGCAACGGTGATCTCGGCAAGGCTTCGCCAAGCGCAGGGAGACGGAGGAGTGTCACGGGAGGGAGAGGGAGAGGCCAGGGGCTTGGGTGCGGCTGCCCTCCCTCCCCCAACTATATATAGGGTGCCTAGGGGGCGCCGACCCTAGGAGATCCAATCTCCTAGGGGGGGCGGCCAAGGGGGTGCCTTGCCCCCCAAGGCAAGGGTGGCGCCCCCCACCCCTAGGGTTTCCAACCCTAGGCGCAGGGGGAGGACCAAGGGGGGCGCACCAGCCCACTAGGGGCTGGTTCCCCTCCCACTTCAGCCCATGGGGCCCTCCGGGATAGGTGGCCCCACCCGGTGGACCCCCGGGACCCTTCCGGTGGTCCCGGTACAATACCGATTACCCCCAAAACTTTCCCGATGGCCGAAACTTGACTTCCTATATATAAATCTTCACCTTCGGACCATTCCGGAACTCCTCGTGACGTCCGGGATCTCATCCGGGACTCTGAACAACTTTCGGGTTACCGTATGCTAATATCTCAACAACCCTAGGGTCACCGAACCTTAAGTGTGTAGACCCTACGGGTTCGGGAGACATGCAGACATGACCGAGACGCCTCTCTAGTCAATAACCAACAGCGGGATCTGGATACCCATGTTGGTTCCCACATGCTCCACGATGATCTCATCGGATGAACCATGATGCCGAGGATTCAATCAATCCGTATACAATTCCCTTTGTCAATCGGTACGTTACTTGCCCGAGACTCGATCGTCGGTATCCCAATACCTAGTTCAATCTCGTTACCGGCAAGTCACTTTACTCGTGTCGTAATGCATGATCCTGTGATCAACCACTTGGTCACATTGAGCTCATTATGATGATGCATTACCGAGTGGGCCTAGAGATACCTCTCCGTCATACGGAGTGACAAATCCCAGTCTCGATTCGTGCCAACCCAACAGACACTTTCTGAGATACCTGTAATGTACCTTTATAGTCACCCAGTTACGTTGTGACGTTTGGCACACCCAAGGCACTCCTACGGTATCTGGGAGTTGCACAATCTCATGGTCTAAGGAAATGATACTTGACATTCAGAAAAGCTACATCAAATGAACTCCACGATCTTTGAGCTAAGCTTAGGATTGGGTCTTGTCCATCACATCATTCTCCTAATGATGTGATCCCGTTATCAATGACATCCAATGTCCATAGTCAGGAAACCATGACTATCCTTTGATCAACGAGCTAGTCAACTAGAGGCTCACTAGGGACGTGTTGTGGTCTATGTATTCCCACATGTATTACGATTTCTGGATAACACAATTATAGCATGAACAATAGACAATTATCATGAACAAAGAAATATAATAATAACCATTTTATTATTGCCTCTAGGGCATATTTCCAATAGTCTCCCACTTGCACTAGAGTCAATAGTCTAGTTACATTGTGATGAATCGAACACCCATGCAGTTATGGTGTTGATCATGTTTTGTTCTAGGGAGAGGTTTAGTCAACGGATCTGCCACATTCAGGTCCGTATGTACTTTACGAATCTCTATGTCTCCATTTTGAACACTTTCACGAATGGAGTTGAAGCGACACTTGATATGCCTGGTCTTCCTGTGAAACCTGGGCTCCTTGGCAAGGGCAATAGCTCCAGTGTTGTCACAGAAGAGAGTCATCTGGCCCGACGCATTGGGTATGACTCCTAGGTCGGTAATAAACTCCTTCACCCAGAATGCTTCTTGTGCTGCCTCCGAGGCTGCCATGTACTCCGCTTCACATGTAGATCCCACCACAACGCTTTACTTGCAACTGCACCAGCTTACTACCCCACCATTCAAAATATACACGTATCCGGTTTGTGACTTAGAGTCATCCAGATCTGTGTCGAAGCTAGCATCGACATAACCCTTTACGATGAGCTCTTCGTCACCTCCATACACGAGAAATATGTCCTTAGTCCTTTTCAGGTACTTCAGGATATTCTTGACCGCTGTCCAGTGTTCCATGCCGGTATTACTTTGGTACCTTCCTACCAAACTTACGGCAAGGTTTACATCAGGTCTGGTACACAACATAGCATACATGATAGACCCTATGGCCGAGGCATAGGGGACGACACTCATCTTTTCTCTATCTTCTGCCGTGGTCGGGCATTGAGCTGTGCTCAATCTCGTACCTTGCAATACAGGCAAGAACCCCTTCTTTGACTGATCCATTTTGAACTTCTTCAATATCTTGTCAAGGTACGTACTCTGTGAAAGACCAATGAGGCGTCTCGATCTATCTCTATAGATCTTGATGCCTAATATATAAGCAGCTTCTCCAAGGTCCTTCATTGAAAAACACTTGTTCAAGTAGGCCTTTATGCTTTCCAAGAATTCTATATCATTTCCCATCAACAGTATGTCATCCACATACAATATGAGAAATGCTACAGAGCTCCCACTCACTTTCTTGTAAATGCAGACTTCTCCATAAGTCTGCGTAAACCCAAATGCTTTGATCATCTCATCAAAACGAATGTTCCAACTCCGAGATGCTTGCACCAGCCCATAAATCGAGCGTTGGAGCTTGCACACCTTGTCAGCATTCTTAGGATCGACAAAACCTTCCGGCTGCATCATATACAATTCTTCCTTAAGGAAACCATTAAGGAATGTCGTTTTGACGTCCATTTGCCATATCTCATAATCATAGAATGTGGCAATTGCTAACATGATTCGGACGGACTTCAGCTTCGCTACTGGTGAGAAAGTCTCATCGTAGTCAACCCCTTGAACTTGTCGATAACCCTTAGCGACAAGCCGAGCTTTATAGATGGTCACATTACCATCCGCGTCTGTCTTCTTCTTAAAGATCCATTTATTTTCTATGGCTCGCCGATCATCGGGCAAGTCAGTCAAAGTCCATACTTCGTTTGCATACATGGATCCTATCTCGGATTTCATGGCTTCCAGCCATTTGTTGGAATCCAGGCCCGCCATCGCTTCTTCGTAGTTCGAAGGTTCACCGTTGTCTAACAACATGATTTCCAAGACAGGGTTGCCATACCACTCTGGTGCGGAATGTGTCCTCGTGGACCTACGAAGTTTAGTAGCAACTTGATCTAAAGTTTCATGATCATCATCATTAACTTCCTCTCTAGTCGGTGGAGGCACCTCAGGAACATTTTCTTGAGCTGCGCCACTTACCGGTTCAAGAGGTAATACTTCATCAAGTTCTACTTTCCTCCCACTTATTTCTTTCGAGAGAAACTCTTTCTCTAGAAAGGACCCATTCTTGGCAACAATGATCTTGCCTTCGGATCTGAGGTAGAAGGTATACCCAACAGTTTCTTTAGGGTATCCTATGAAGACGCATTTTTCCGACTTGGGTTCGAGCTTTTCAGGTTGAAGTTTCTTGACATAAGCATCGCATCCCCAAACTTTTAGAAACGACAGCTTAGGTTTTTTCCCAAACCATAATTCATACGGTGTCGTCTCAATGGATTTCAACGGAGCCCTATTTAAAGTGAATGCGGCAGTCTCTAAAGCATAGCCCCAAAATGACAACGGTAAATCGGTAAGAGACATCATAGATCGCACCATATCCAATAGAGTGCGATTACGATGTTCGGACACACCATTATGCTGTGGTGTTCCAGGCGGCGTGAGTTGTGAAACTATTCCACATTTTCTCAAGTGTGTGCCAAATTCGTGACTCAAGTATTCTCCCCCACGATCTGATCGCAAGAACTTGATTTTCTTGTCACGTTGATTCTCAACCTCACTCTGAAATTCCTTGAACTTTTCAAAGGTCTCATACTTGTGTTTCATTAAGTAGACATACCCATATCTACTCAAGTCATCAGTGAGGGTGAGAACATAACGATAGCCACTGCGAGCCTCAACACTCATTGGACCGCACACATCAGTATGTATGATTTCCAATAAGTTGGTTGCTCGCTCCATTGTTCCCGAGAACGGAGTCTTGGTCATTTTACCCATGAGGCATGGTTCACACGTGTTAAATGATTCGTAATCAAGAGATTCTAAAAGTCCATCTGCATGGAGCTTCTTCATGCGTTTGACACCTATGTGACCAAGGCGGCAGTGCCACAAGTATGTGGGACTATCATTATCAACCTTACATCTTTTGGTATTCACACTATGAATATGTGTAGCATTACGCTCGAGATTCATTAAGAATAAACCATTCACCATCGGAGCATGACTATATAACATATCTCTCATATAAATAGAACAACCATTATTCTCAGATTTAAATGAGTAGCCATCTCGAATTAAACGAGATCCTGATACAATGCTCATGCTCAAAGCTGGTACTAAATAACAATTATTGAGGTTTAAAACTAATCCCGTAGGTAAATGTAGAGGCAGCGTGCCGACGGCGATCACATCGACCTTGGAACCATTCCCGATGCGCATCGTCACCTGGTCCTTCGTCAGTCTCCGCTTATTCCGCAGCTCCTGCTTTGAGTTACAAATGTGAGCAACCGCACCGGTATCAAATACCCAGGAGCTACTACGAGTACTGGTAAGGTACACATCAATTACATGTATATCACATATACCTTTAGTGTTGCCGGCCTTCTTGTCCGCTAAGTATTTGGGGCAGTTCCGCTTCCAGTGACCACTTCCCTTGCAATAAAAACACTCAGTCTTGGGCTTGGGTCCATTCTTTGGCTTCTTCCCGGCAGCTTGCTTACCGGGCGTGGCAACTTCCTTGCCGTCCTTCTTGAAGTTCTTCTTACCCTTGCCTTTCTTGAACTTAGTGGTTTTATTCACCATCAACACTTGATGTTCCTTTTTGATTTCCACCTCTGCTAATTTCAGCATTGAATACACCTCAGGAATGGTCTTTTCCATCCCCTGCATATTGAAGTTCATCACAAAGCTCTTGTAGCTCGGTGGAAGCGACTGAAGGATTTTGTCAATGACTGCGTCATCCGGGAGATTAACTCCCAGCTGAGTCAAGCGCTTATGCAACCCAGACATTCTGAGTATGTGCTCACTGATAGAACTATTTTCCTCCATCTTACAGCTGAAGAACTTGTCGGAGACTTCATATCTCTCGACCCGGGCATGAGCTTGAAAAACCATTTTCAGCTCTTCGAACATCTCATATGCTCCGTGTCTCTCAAAACGCTTTTGGAGCCCCGGTTCTAAGCTGTAAAGCATGCCACACTGAACGAGGGAGTAATCATCAGCACGTGACTGCCAAGCGTTCATAACGTCTTGGTTCTCTGGGACAGGTGCGTCACCTAGCGGTGCTTCTAGGACATAATCTTTCTTGGCAGCTATGAGGATGATCCTCAGGTTCCGGACCCAGTCCGTATAGTTGATGCCATCGTCTTTCAGCTTGGTTTTCTCTACGAACGCGTTGTAGTTGAGGACAACGCGTGCCATTTGATCTACAAGACATATTGTAAAGATTTTAGACTAAGTTCATGATAATTAAGTTCATCTAATCAAATTACTCAATGAACTCCCACTCAGATAGACATTCCTCCAGTCATCTAAGTGAAACATGATCCGAGTTAACTAGGCCGTGTCCGATCATCATGTGAGACGGACTAGCCAACATCGGTGAACATCTTCATGTTGACCGTATCTTCTATATGACTCATGCTTGACCTTTCGGTCTTTTGTGTTCCGAGGCCATGTCTGTACATGCTAGGCTCGTCAAGTCAACCTAAGTGTATTGCGTGTGTAAATCTGGCTTACACCCGTTGTATTCGAACGTTAGAATCTATCACACCCGATCATCACGTGGTGCTTCGAAACAACGAACCTTCGCAACAGTGCACAGTTAGGGGAAACACTTACTTGAAATTATTACGAGGGATCATCTTATTTAAGCTACCGTCGTTCTAAGCGAATAAGATGTAAAACATGATGAACATCACATGCAATCAAATAGTGACATGATATGGCCAATATCATTTGCTCCTTTTGATCTCCATCTTAGGGGCTCCATGATCATCGTTGTCACCGGCATGACACCATGATCTCCATCATCATGATCTCCATCATCGTGTCTTCTTGAAGTTGTCTCGTCATCTATTACTTCTACTACTATGGCTAACGCTTTAGCAATAAAGTAAAGTAATTACATGACGTTTATGTTGACACGTAGGTCATAAATAAATAAAGACAACTCCTATAGCTCCTGCCGGTTGTCATACTCATCGACATGCAAGTCGTGATTCCTATTACAAGAACATGATCATCTCATACATCACATATATCATTCATCACATCCTTTGCCCATATCACATCACAAAACACTTGCTGCAAAAACAAGTTAGACGTCCTTTAATTGTTGTTGCAAGTTTTTACGTGGCTGCTATAGGTTTCTAGCAAGAACGTTTCTTACCTACGCCAAAACCACAATGTGAATTGCCAATTTCTATTTACCCTTCATAAGGACCCTGTTCATCGAATCCGATCCGACTAAAGTGGGAGAGACAGACACCTGCCAGCCACCTTATGCAACTAGTGCATGTCAGTCGGTGCAACCAGTCTCACGTAAGCGTACGTGTAAGGTCGGTCCGGGCCGCTTCATCCCACGATGCCGCCGAATCAAGATAAGACTAGTAACAGCAAGCAAATTGACAATATCGACGCCCACAACTGCTTTGTGTTCTACTCGTGCATAGTAACTACGCATAGACCTAGCTCATGATGCCACTGTTGGGGAACGTAGCAAAATTTTAAAATTTTCTACGCATCACCAAGATCAATCTATGGAGTCATCTAGCAACGAGGGAGAGAGGAGTGCATCTACATACCCTTGTAGATCGCGCGCGGAAGCGTTCAAGAGAACAGGGTTGATGGAGTCGTACTCGACGTGATCCAAATCACCGATGACCAAGTGCCGAACGGACGGCACCTCCGCGTTCAACACACGTACGGTTGGGAAGACGTCTCCTCCAACTTGATCTAGCAAGGGGGAAGGAGAGGTTGATGAAGATCCAGCAGCACGACGGCGTGGTGGTGGAAGCAACGGTGATCTCGGTAGGGCTTCGCCAAGCGCAGGGAGACGGAGGAGTGTCACGGGAGGGAGAGGGAGAGGCCAGGGGCTTGGGTGCGGCTGCCCTCCCTCCCCCACTATATATAGGGTGCCTAGGGGGGCATCGGCCCTAGGAGATCCAATCTCCTAGGGGGGCGGTGGCCAAGGGGGTGCCTTGCCCCCTAAGGCAAGGGTGGCGCCCCCCACCCCTAGGGTTTCCAACCCTAGGCGCAGGGGGAGGCCCAAGGGGGGCGCACCAGCCCACTAGGGGCTGGTTCCCCTCCCACTTCAGCCCATGGGGCCCTCCGGGATAGGTGGCCCCACCCAGTGGACCCCTGGAACCCTTTCGGTGGTCCCGGTACAATACCAATTACCCCCGAAACTTTCCCGATGGCCGAAACTTGACTTCCTATATATAAATCTTCACCTTCGGACCATTCCGGAACTCCTCGTGATGTCCGGGATCTCATCCGGGACTCCGAACAACTTTTGGGTTACCGTATGCTAATATCTCAACAACCCTAGCGTCACCGAACCTTAAGTGTGTAGACCCTACGGGTTCGGGAGACATGCAGACATGACCGAGACGCCTCTCTAGTCAATAACCAACAGCGGGATCTGGATACCCATGTTGGTTCTCACATGCTCCACGATGATCTCATCGGATGAACCACGATGTCGAGGATTCAATCAATCTGTATACAATTCCCTTTGTCAATCGGTACGTTACTTGCCCGAGACTCGATCGTCGGTATCCCAATACCTAGTTCAATCTCGTTACCGGCAAGTCACTTTACTCGTGCCGTAATGCATGATCCCGTGATCAACCACTTGGTCACATTGAGCTTATTATGATGATGCATTACCGAGTGGGCCTAGAGATACCTCTCCGTCATACGGAGTGACAAATCCCAGTCTCGATTCGTGCCAACCCAACAGACACTTTCTGAGATACCTGTAATGTACCTTTATAGTCAGCCAGTTACGTTGTGACGTTTGGCACACCCAAGGCACTCCTACGGTATCTGGGAGTTGCACAATCTCATGGTCTAAGGAAATGATACTTGACATTCAGAAAAGCTACAGCAAATGAACTCCACGATCTTTGAGCTAAGCTTAGGATTGGGTCTTGTCCATCACATCATTCTCCTAATGATGTGATCCCGTTATCAATGACATCCAATGTCCATAGTCAGGAAACCATGACTATCCTTTGATCAACGAGCTAGTCAACTAGAGGCTCACTAGGGACGTGTTGTGGTCTATGTATTCACACATGTATTACGATTTCCGGATAACACAATCATAGCATGAACAATAGACAATTATCATGAACAAAGAAATATAATAATAACCATTTTATTATTGCCTCTAGGACATATTTCCAACAGTTCCCCGATACCCATCCTCAGTCTCGCAGGGTCGCGGCCCGCGGCGCCGCCTTATTCCGAACTCGGCGGCCTCCGAGTACGAGCAGTCTTGCCCACTGCCGCCTGCAAGCTCCGACCGATCACGTCCGAGGACCTGAACGGGCATCTGAACCCGTCGGGGCATCGAGCTCGACGCGCCTCCCGCCTCCACGACTGCCCCGGGCCCACCTTCTTTGTTGCTTCACTGTGCAGTGGCCGCCAAGTACCATGAGATGGCCATGGTGCCCCGCAAGATGATACTGAAGATTGAAGTGGAGTCTCTCGACTGAATCAAGGGGACTTTGGTGTTGTTTTCTTCTCTTCATGGGACTCCTGCAGGTTGATTTCTACTGTTCTATTTATTTTTTAAGGAAATTTCTACTATTATATGGTATTTGGGTCTCCATGAATAGTTGCGTACAGGATCTGAATTAAGAATTATGTCATCTGTTGATCGTGTGCATGTTTATGCTGTCGTCCCGGTGAGGTGTAGGGTGGCTGCAGGTGCTTCGTTCAAGGTGTTGCAAATACCATGAGGCTGTGCAAACAAGTGGGTCAGTTATCATTTTACTTTCGATTGTAATTACCAGGGGAACAATGTGTGGTTATCTACTATAGCCAAGTGTTTGTTTTCTTTTGCTAACATCTTGATAATAGTATGGCACACACACATTCCTTGTATTATGTAACTTCTTCATTGTCCTTTGCACATAAATTAAAGAGAATTCTTATTTAACATCGTGTCTAAATTTTATGCCCTATTTGACATCCACAAATAATTTTTTCCCTATCTAACAACGAGTCTAAATTTTATGCCTTTTATAACAATTTTATTCATTTGGAGCCAAAATGACACCTAAAAAGACTCTTTTGCCCTTAAGTGGTATGTTTGTGTGCGCGTGTGTGTTGTTACGTGCGTGCGCTTGTACGTGTACGTGTGTGCTACTGCTGAGTGTGTGTGTGTGTGCGTGTGTGTGCTACTGCATGTGTACGTGTGTGTTTGCTAGTGGGTGTGTAGGTGCATGTGTGTGTGGGCGTGCGTGCTGTTGCGTGCATGCGTGTTTATGCATTACCAAAAGGTATTAGATGTATTTGTTCTACCTATCTGACTCCTTAATTTTTGCCCTGGTCGGTCTACGGTAAAGATAAAAAGGCCCACGAATGGATTGCCTAACAAAAGGCCCCACCAATCCAGCGTGGTGATTTCATCTCTTCTTCAATTTTCACGCATGCAATCACTGGACAGATCCGAAAATAAATTATGCATGCAGTTGGGAGTTCCACGGGAGAAAATACTCCCTCCGGTTCTTTTTAGTTCGCATATAAGTTCTTTTCGAAGTCAGACTATCTCTACTTTGACCAAATTTATAGGAAAAAATACCAACATTCACAATGCCAAATCAATATTGTTAGATTCATTATGAAATGCAGTTTCATAGTATATATATATTTGGTATTGTAGATGTTGGTATTTTTTAACATAAATTTGGTCAAACTTTGCAAAGTTTGACTGGACACAAATCTAATATGCAAAGTAAAAAGGATCGGAGGGAGTATCATTCTCGCGTGAGATGGAAAGAAATCCCATGCATGCAGGGAGATAGTTAAGGAGACCGCGGGGCCGTGAGTAAGCAAGAAATAAATCACTAGCTTGTTGCTACGTGCGTATGTGCTGCTGCGTGTGTGCTACTGTCCTCGCATTGATGCTACGTCTGTGCTATTGTCCTTGCACTGATGCTACGTGTGTGCTACTGCCTTGCACACACACATACCACATGAAGGGTAAAAGAGTCTTTTCCGGTGTTATTTAGGCTCAAAATAGACAAAAGTGTTATAAAAGACATAAAATTTAGACTCTTTGCTAGATAGAGAAGAAAAAGTTTTTTGATGTCAAATAAGGAAATGAAATTTAAGATAGTGTTAAATAAGGAATTCTTTCCATAAATTATTATATGCTATGCCACAAAATGGACAAATTGGGAGTCAAAATTTTCTATTAGCTGTAACTGACTGGCAGTATACAAAAACAATGTTTGTATTTTTTTTATGGTTGTCTTATTTGAGTTTCCTAACATACAGAAATGCCTGATTTTGTCTCCTGGAGAGGTGATCGAGGCCCAAGGGCAGCAGTGCATGTAAGGAGTGAGCGGAGGGGGATGTCGTCGCTGGCTGATCTAGCATCTAGCCATAGGAGATGAGACGATGCTCCTGGTTTGGATGGTCGTCCAAGAGGTACTTGACCGCAGAGGCATCCCTGGTCCTCATCCTGCGCCGGTTCGGCGGCCGCTCCAGCAAGCCTGTCCAAGAGGTATATTCCCCCTTCTCAGTAAGGAGGTCGCTCCGGTGCTTTTGATTATAGTGATTTCAGTCAGTAGGTAATACTCTCTCCGTCCCATAATATAAGAACGTTTTTGGCACCACACTCCAAGAGGTATATTCCCCCTTCTCAGTAAGGAGGTCGCTCCGGTGCTTTTGATTATAGTGATTTCAGTCAGTAGGTAATACTCCCTCCGTCCCATAATATAAGAACGTTTTTGGCACTACACTAGTGTAGTGCCAAAAACGTTCTTATATTACGGGACAGAGGAAGTACTAAACATGCTAAAATTCATTAGAATATGACTTGCAAGGTGATGGGTTCACAACCTTTTTGCTGTGAAAAACAGTTATAGTAGGAGATTCAGACAATGTTCTTCTGATTAGGCACTGGAATATGACCTTTTCCCTTAAAATTAGCTAATAAATTGTATATTTAGGCAGTGTATGGCGCCGTATAGAATGGCCAATAATTATGTGTAGTATTTCTTCGAAAACCAGAATTGGCTAAATTTGGAGGAATGGCTGCTTTATGTGAAATTCTTGCACGCGTTGGTACAAGTACATTACCCCGCCTCAGCGATAATCATCGTTGACAAATATGGCAGTCACCTTTTGTTATTGGTAGTAATCAATAATGCTAGCTACATCATGCATTTGTAAGTAGTCACTTATGGTACTGTTTTAAAAGTAAGGATGCTGTGATGCAGGTAGGTTTGGATCAGTTGGTGCAAATGATAGAAGCGGAACATGTAACTCATCAACAACTTCTCAGATGTCCCCGCAAAATAATAATTCTGAGATGACATGGCGCCTATTCCATAGGATTTAGGGGCCATAATAGCAACCACATTTTTCTCCATTAGTTGCAGTGCCGCAACAAAGTACCGTTTTATGAATCATTTCATAGCCTATTGAAGCAAGTAGCAACTGACTTACATACACAATTGGAGGCAATAAGGCAATAAAAATTGCACATGAAAAAGACTATGATATTGTGGTATTATTATCTTGGGAAAAAGAGAAGTAGATTTTAACTGGTAGATAAAACTTTGAGAACATATGTAGCCGAATTAAATTCCGAGGACATATGTAGTTGTTAGCCGGCCACTGAATTTCATTAACTGGTCTTTAGAAAAGACCCAATAAAAAATCAGGCCAAACTAAGTCCCTGAGAAGAGACCATCAATGCAGCACGTGACTATCATCACTTATTATGACAAGTGGCACAATAGCAACAGAAGCCTCCTGACAATTGGATGGACACTAAGTATCACACATTCACAATGCAAAACATAAGCATACAAAGACAAGTCTTTTATCTATCTTTCATGTCATCAGATTAATTTCCATTATTTATCAAGTTCCATCCTTCTCTCCTCAAATAGATTTCTGGTTCGTTATACATACATTTCCATGACAAGAACAACCAAATAACAAATGACTTGTCAAGGGTATTGTTACATATTTGCATCTCAGCAATACAAAATAAGCTTACATGTTGAAAGTGCATTCATATCTAGACAGAAGCAGCATCTAGCATCGCCAGAGACTGCAACTCGGCAATTGCGGATTTTTTTGCTGCTCTATGTGGTGAGATAAGGACGAAGGTGTTTAGATTCCACTCTTGGCACGAGGACCGAGTAGGTTAGGAGATGCCCAGGGAGGTCATCGTTCAGCTCATCGCTAGCGTAGATGTCCTAGTACTTGTTTGCCATCTTGTTCGCCCTTTGGACAAACTCCAGGCTCCCCGGGTAGATGAAATCATCCTGCAGCATGCTGAGGTGCTCACCTAGCAGCAGAAAGTCACCTAGCATGTGGTACAAGGATTCTTTTTTTGCATCTAACAGATCTTGCAGCTGCAAGGTACTTTTAAAGCTTTGCCTGCACAATTATAACAGATCTTGCAGCTGCAGATCAACATTATAAGTAATAGTTTCTTCTTCAACTTTAGTAGATTCTACTACTTTCACTTCAGGAGGATGATATTTAAATCACTTCTCCTTAGGGAGATCAACATGGTAGCAAAAGATTCACAAAAAGAAGCTACTATATCAGAGTCAAGTCCATATTTAGTGCGAAAATGACAAAAAACATCGGTATCCATAAAAGATTTAACACAATCAAACTTAATCTTTATACCCGACTCTTTACCTTCATCGAGTTCCCAATCTTCAGAGTTGCGTTTAATTCTCTCCAATAAATCCCATTTTAATTTAATATCCTTCTTCATAAAAGAACCAATACAAGAAGTATCGAACATGGACCGATCATTATGAGAAAGCCGAGAATAAATTTTTTGAATAATAATTTCTCTTGAGAGCTCATGATTGGGGCATGAATATAACATTGACTTAAGCCTCCCCCAAGCTTGAGCGATACTTTCTCCTTCACGAGGCCAAAAATTATATATATAATTCCGATCATGATGAACCAGATTCATAGGATAAAACTTCTAATGAAATTCCAATTTCAATTGGTTGTAGTTCAAAGATCCAATATCATCACATAGCCTATACCATGTCAATGATTTTCTCTTCAAAGATAAAGGGAAGACTATCTTCTTGACAACATCCTCGGGTAAACCTGCAAGCTTAAATAATCCACAAACTTCATCAAGTGCATATCAGGATGTAATGTTCCATCTCCTGCATAAGGATTAGCTAGCAGTTTCTCTATCATACCCGAAGGAATGTCATAATAAATATTTTCAGTAGGTGCAGTAGGTTGAGGAGAAACTCTTTGCTCTACTGGTCGAGGTGAAGATACCCCGAATAAGCCTCTCAAAGGATTATTTTCCATAGTAACAAGTGACAGTAAATTTTAGAGCACTATATAAATGTTTCCTTACCAAAGGCGCTTCACTCCCCGGCAACAGCGCCAGAAAAGAATCTTGATGACCCACAAGTATAGGGGATCTATCGTAGTCCTTTCGATAAGTAAGAGTGTCGAACCCAACAAGGAGCAGAAGGAAATGACAATCGGTTTTCAGCAAGGTATTCTCTGCAAGCACTGGAATTATCGGCAACAGATAGTTGTGTGATAAGATAATTCGTAATGGGTAACAAGTAACAAAATTAAATAAGGTGCAGCAGGGTGGCCAATCCTTTTTGTAGCAAAGGACAAGCCTAGATGACCTCTTATATAAAGCAAAGCGCTCCCGAGGACACATGGGAATTACTGTCAAGCTAGTTTTCATCATGCTCATATGATTTGTGTTCGTTACTTTGATAATTTGATATGTCGATGGACCGGTGCTTCGGTGTTGCCCTTCCTTGGACAATTCTCCCACTTATGATTAACCCCTCTCGCAAGCATCCGTGACCATGAAAGAAGAATTAAGATAAATCTAACCATAACATGAAACATATGGATCCAAATCAGCCCCTTACGAAGCAACACATAAACTAGGGTTTAAGCTTCTATCACTCTAGCAACCCATCATCTACTTATTACTTCACAATGCCTTCCCCTCGGTCCAAATCATTGCGAAGTAGTCGATGTTCACATAACACCACTAGAGGAAAGACAACATATATCTCATCAAAATATCAAACGAATACCAAATTCACATGATTACTTATAACAAGACTTCTCTCATGTCCTCAGGAACAAACGTAACTACTCACAAAGCATATTCATGTTCATAATCAGAGGAGTATTGATTATCATTAAGGATCTGAACATATGATCTTTCACCGAATAAACCAACTAGCATCAACTACAAGGAGTAATACAAATATGAGGTTTTCAGACAAAGATCAGATACAAGAGATGAACTAGGGTTTGAGAGGAGATGGTGCTGGTGAAGATGTTGACGGAGATTGACCCCCTCTTGATGAGAGGATCATTGGTGATGACGATGGCTTTGATTTTCCCCTCCCAGAGAGAAGTTTCCCCGGCAGAACAGCTCCGCCGGAGCCCTAGATTGGTTCTGCCCAAGTTCCGCCTCGAGACGGCGGCACTTTGTCCCAAAAGCTTCCTTCTAATTTTTTCCAGGTCAAAACACACCATATAGCAGAAGATGGGCATCGGCGGCCTGTTAGGTGGCCCATAAGGCAGGGGGTGTGCCCAGGGGGGTAGGGCGCGCCCTCCACCCTTGTGGATGGCAAGTGGCCCCCTTTGGTGCTTTCTTCGTCTAATATTTTTTTATTCCAAAATAATTCTCCGTGAAGTTTCAGGACTTTTGGAGTTGTGCAAAATAGGTCTCTAATATTTGCTCCTTTTCCAGACCAGAATTCCAGCTGCCGGCATTCTCCCTCTTCATGTAAACCTTATAAAATAAGAGAAAAAAGGCACAAGTATTGTGATATAATATGTAATAACAGCCCATAATGCAATAAATATCAACATAAAAGCATGATGCAAAATGGACGTATCACACGTGCACACTTACTAGGTTGTATACAAGGTTTGATCTGATCATTACCAACTCATAGCAGCAACGGGAGGAGATGACGATGTAATACACCGGGGGTGGCTCATCATCGGGGAGCCTGACCGAAGGCTTGACAGTAAGCCCAAGAGGCCCATCACTTATCCAACAATACGAGGGAGCGACATCCTTGGACCATCTTGATCCCCTAGCTGGTGGCGGCGGCCACCTAGATCGCATATCCCCTTGTAAAACCCTAGCCTCCGTCGTGTATATAAGGGGAGGCTAGAGGTCTCTCAGAAGAGGCACTACTCTCCGTAGAATAACTTGAGGTAGCCATATCCATCGACACCATTGTAACCCCTCATACGAGGTATCCCCAGCATGAATAACAACAAGGTATTTCTCTCCGGAGGCCCAAACTTGAATAAATTCCCTGTGAGACCTCTGATCCATGACTTCCAGCTACGCAAAGCACCATACTGAGGGACATAATGGTTTTCTACACAGTTAGTTGGCGCGCCAGGAACAGACCACATCTCAGATTAGATCTTCCTCAGCCGCCGGCGGTCTCCCACCGAGGGAGAGCCTTACTTTTGGCTTCGTCACCTTCATCATCGACGGGGCAGGCGGGGTCAACATCAACCCACCAGCCCACCCTACCCCTCATGATATACATCGGTGTCATGCCCTTCATCATCAACAACCATAGCGACCTCCGTATGCGCCTCCCGCTGATTCGCCAGATCGAATCGGCATCTTCACCAACAAGAGAGACATCTCCGCCGCCCACCTCCGGCCTAGGACACCTTCTTGGGCCCCGGGATGCCAGAGCCCCACACCAACAGGCGATGTTCAAATGCCTACACGACTAGATCAATTGCAAGGCCGACGGCTAGCCAAATGCATCGGTCAACACGACACCTTCAGCACCGACCTCTGACTCCGAGGATGGCGGTGCGCCAGTAACTCCAACGCAGCTCCCGGGTGTTGCGGGTCGGACGCTGCGGCAACCTCGCAAGTTTCCACTAGCCCACCCAGCCTCACACCTTATCGTGATGGTTTGCGACAACTGCTTGAACACACACATATGGGAGGATTGCATCATTGATGGTTCCACCTCTGACGGCAACACAAACACGATCAACCTCATCCCGCTCTCAGATGACGAGAGTCACGACAACAGGGTGATCCGCTTTCGATGCTTTGTGCTCTAAGCTCAGAACGATTCTGTGAGAACTTCAAGATAACTGAGTGTTTTTGCTTGCTCGGCCTTACCTCACCCGCCTTACACCTCATGATCCATTTGTACTCATGCGGACATGACACACTCCAGAAAGCTACATGTTATAGATGGTTGCAACACTAGGAAGAGTACCTTTTACTTGATACTTTTCGTGAGAGATCACCCTAATAATTGACTACTTCGCAATCAAAGGTTTCAAACAACAAAGGGATAAACATCTCGGGCAATTCATAATTGCATGATATGGTATAACCCTTGGCGCCGGGAACGTCTCCATGATCCTCCGAGGTCTTCATGAAAGTACTCCTAGATGATGTTGTAGCCACCATCATGTTCTTATGTTACTACAAAAAAAACACTTCCGTGATGATACATGTTTGTCAGAGTAGGTCGCGTTTTTTGTCATGCATGTACATCCATGACGATTTTATGATAGAATCAAGATAGTCATACCTGTGTTGTCGTAGAAGTGTTCCATGACATTACCAAAATTATCATCACGGAAGTGTCCACTTCCATGACGATAAATCGCGCGTCACGGAACTGCTTTCGTCAAGGGTGACCAACATGTGGCATCCACCGTAATAGAATGCCATTAAGCTATCGAGTCCGGTTTTGGATCCGATAACCCGTTAATAGCCCAGACCAATGGGGATTTTCCACGTGTAAAATCATCATTTGCCGGGGGAAACACATGTTGCCTCACCGTTGGGACAGATGTCATCCACTCATTGGACAGGAGGTGCCTATGATAGGTCGACACGTGGCATGGCCCAACAGTGGCCCATTCCAGTGAAAAAGGCCAGCCCAGTAAAAATTAGCAGGCCGGCCCATATAAGGCCTACTTGTGTCAGGTCCATTTAAGCCCACGACCCATACGAGATGTGCCAATTTGGCCCGTTAAAGATTTGATACCATTGCAGCCCATCGTCAGTTCGAGCCTGTTAACAACCCGCTATATATTTGGGCTCAATATCGGCCCGATGAGATTTCGGCATGTTAACGGCCCATTCAGTGGATGGGCCAATTTTCACGATGTACATCTTTCGGCCTTTTAGCGACCCATTTAAATGTTGGGCTAATTTCTGGCCCGGTGTGTCTTTCATCCTATTGACGGCCCATAAATCAGTTAGGCCATTTGTAGTCGAACCTGAGTTTCGGCCTTTAGTGACCCATTTAACTGTTGGGCCAATTTCCGGCCCAGTGTGGCTTTTAGCATGTTGACGGCCCATATATCTGTTGGGTCATTTGTAGTCGGACCTGAGTTTTGGCCTTTTAGCGACCCATTTAAGTGTTGGGGCAATTCCCGGCCCTGTGTGCCTTTCAGCCTGTTAACGGACCATAAGTGAGTTGGGCCATTTGTAGTCGGACCTGAGTTTTGGCCCTTTAATGGCCCATGCCCTTCATGGTCCAATACCAGCCCGGTTTCTCTTTTGGCCTGCTAAAGGCCCACAACACAGTTGGGCCATTTACAATACGACCTGACTTTCGGCCTCTTAGCGGCCCATGCTCTTCATGGTCCAGTACAAGCCCGCTGTCTCTTTCGGCCTACTAAAGGCCCACGGTATAGTTGGGCCATATGTAGCCCGAACTTAGTAACGACATGTTAACATCCCGTGAAATCAATTGGGACCACCTATTACCCGCTTCGATGTCGGCCTGTTAACGACCCGGGAGTTAAGAGGGCCGACAATTAACTTTCGGCCTGGTAATGGCCCATTAACTTAATGGGCCCACTAAAGTCCGTACATGTCTTTAGGCCAAATTAGATAATTTGAGCCCATTACGATGAGCAATTATGCACAGGACCAAAACCGATCATGCAAAGGTATGGCATACAGGGAAAAACGTTGCACATCCAACATATATTACAGGAAATTACATCCACTGGAAAATCAAAGATTGATGCCAGTGCAAATAAATGAACAGAACCTAACGATCTACAACATCACAATATGCAACCTCAGCACGGATGACGCCCATAAGCATGTGGGCAAGTTCTTGCTGCTTTGCTACACTATCTCTGAAAACATTGATCAGTTGTTGTATCGCACGACTCTGCACCTCTGATTCCTCCACCATTTCCATCATTCCTTCAGCCATTAATTGGTTCACAAACATACATTTTTTCTGTTGCATTCGAGACAGAGGATACTGAACAGATTCGGATGGCGATTTTGGTAGGCTTGTATTATTGATAGTGGAGAGTGTCTGGACCACTACATCATAACATAAATTAGGAGGGGAACCAAATAGATTAATCATGAGTTATTGCCACATTACCTGGCCTAGATTCATCGGAAAGAAACAATGGGGTTGTCTTGCTGTTTTTAGAGTTTGTATTCTTATCTTCAGCAGCCTGCACCAAATTAAGACACTAGCGTTGCTATCATTGGCCAAGTCAGATAATAGGAAAGCAACATTGACACAACAAACATTTGGGCAACTAGCCAACACCAAATTAACACAATATGGCACAACTATCATCAGCCAGGTAAGGTAATACGAAAGCAATATTGACACAATGAATGAATGGGCAACCAGAGCAGCACTACAATTTAGTAATGTGTATGATATGAGATAGTACACTCATGCAACTCAGTTTGCAAAACTACCAGGAAGTTTTCTTTACAAAAATCAACATTGGCGCCTTTAACATTTTGCTACAACTAATTTTAGATCAGATAAAGGTTGGATTCATGCCGATTAACAAAATACATACTGATGTAAAAATATAGTGATAGACAACAGGTACTTACATCAGCATTGGAGCATAGAGAATTCCTGCAAGATAATTTCCTCGAATACAATCCCAATGAAGGAATCCTTCTATCATTTAACCTTATTTTCTAAAAGAGAGATGTGTAAGAAACATGTAGAAAATATGATCAGAATGCTATAAAATTTCATGATGCGAGGATACACACACGCTTCTTAGAATGGAGTTGGCATTCTTTTGCTGGACTGGATCGGACTAGTTCTTTGGCCACTGGAATCTGCTTATTATCAGTGGGAGTTGGGTTTCTCTGTGCTGGAGCAGTATCTATGAAAAATGGAGTTGGTTTATTATCTCCTAGCATTTGGATCTTTTGCAAAGACCTGGTTTGTAACCCTTCAGATTCTAACATAGCTGTCTTCCCCTTGCATGCCTTATATAGAAGAATGGTGCTTCAATTATAAAACATGCTACATCAGAGATGGAATAGGTACTGAAGAATAGAAAGGCATGACATATTGACATGTATTCCCTCCATCTGGAAATAAATGGATGGGTCTAGGCGTATTTCAGTTCTAGATACATCCAATTTTATCCATTTCTGCGACATGTAATCCGGACGCAGGGAGTATGATGTAAGAGCTAGGGATACGATAGGACAACACAGTAAAAAAACACTGAAAACCCACTGCAGAATCAAAGTAATCAAACCCATTGATATGAGATAGTACACTCATGCAGCTCAGGATGCAAAACTACCAGACATTTTTCCTTACAAAAATCAACATTGTGGCATTTAATCATACATTTTGCTACAACTAAATTTAGATCAGATAAAGGTTGGATTCACGCCGATTAACAAAATACATGCTGATGTAAAAATATAGTGATATACAACATGTACTTACATCTGCATTGGAGCACAGAGAATTCCTGCAAGAATCTTTCCTCACAGACGATACCAGTGCATAAATTCTTCTATCTGTTAAGCTTATTTTTCTAAAATAGAGATGGGTAAGAAACATGTAGAAAATATGACTAGCATGCTATAAAATTTCATGATGCAAGGATACGCACACACTTCTTAGAATGGAGTTGACATATTTTGCTGGACTGGAGCGGACTAGTTCTTTGGCCACTGGAATCTGCTTATTATCAGTAGGAGTTGGGTTTCTCTGTGCTGGAGCAGTATTTATAAAAACTAGAGTTGGTTTATTATCTCCTGGCATTTGGATCTTTTGCAAAGACCTGGTTTGTAACCCTTCATATTCTAACATAGTCGTCTTCCCCTTGCATGCCTTGTATAGAAGAATGGTGCTTCAATTATAAAACATGCTACAGCAGAGAGATGGAATAGGTACTGAAAAATAGAAAGGCATGACATATTGACATGTATTCCCTCCATCGAAAAAAATGGATGGGTCTAGGCGTATTTTGGTTCTAGATACATCCTTTTTATCCATTTCGGCAACATGTAATTCGGACGGAGGGAGTATGGTGTAAGAGCTAGGGATACGACAGGACAACACAGTAAAAAAACACTAGTTGAATGTAAAACTGTATGCTAGCGGAATACGTACAGAAAAAACTAAGGCAACATACACGTGTATGATTGGGAAACTAAGATGGCATTGCAACAGAGCACTAGAACAACACTTCAATGTAAAAAAAACATGGTATGGTAGACAGATGAAGTACATACTGATGAATAACAACACATAAGATATTCAGAAGCATGATGTCCAAATTAAGTAGATGGCATTGCGATAGAGTAGAATGACAGTACTTGAATTTGAAAGCATGTTATCATGAATGGAATAGGCACTGAAAAACAGGAAGGCACGACATATTTACATGCATGATCAGCATGCTAAGCGCATGGCATTGCAACAGAGTAGATACACTACAGGACATTATATGCATGTTGTACCCATATCACGGGCCAAGTTAGAGCAAGGGCCTTGTGGGATGAATAGGACTCAACATCTTTCTGCGAGTCTTCTGAAGAACTGCCTTTACATATTCCATCATATTGGGTATCATTGACATCAAGTTTATTGGACTTTACATTGCTCCGTGAGGTTCTTGTGGATATATTAGTGTGTGCAATTATATCTGACATGCATGGAAGACAACTAGTGGTTAGATTTATGTAATGAGTGCCTGTAGGAGACGACATAAATAGTAGGAATGGGCTTAACTAGCAGCAACAGGTCTCAAAAACTAAAGGGAGAACACAGATGAAAGCTATAGAATATGTATCGTTTGTACTCGAGATTAACCAGATGGCACAAAAAAGTATTAAAGAACAACATAGATAATACTAGAAGTGGTATACTACTATAATCACCAGCCTGTGGGATAGTATTGGTTGATGGATGATAACTATGGAACAACGTTACCTAAAGAACACGTATCTTAGCGGAACTATGGAACAACGTTAACTCCTGAACAAGACCCATAAGAGATCAGTATAAATATACAGTGAAATGTGATAATCTATTTTCCATGCTTAGATGAATAACAAAGCCATAAATGTTGCACACAAGTAAGATGAGGGTACAACCTATCTGGCCGCCATCCATAGGAGTGAGCATCATGTGCTGACTTGTCGATGGCCCTGCAGTTGTTGTGGCTGTCCATGTCGGGCACGCACATTCGATGCAGGGAACTGCTGAGTGGGGACTATAGCTCCCTTTTGGTGTATGCTTCCCTTGTTGGAGCAGTTGCGGTGAGTCGGAAGACGGTGTGGCTGAAGATGTAGATAACGCATAATGTTAAGAACGACACATCTCTTTGATCTAAAGAAATACACTAAGAGATCAACAGCAAGGTACAAGAGTGGTCACACGTCTGCTGACTGAAGACTAAATTGGGGTCACACGATTTTATTTTATTTTGGCACTGTCCGATCTACGCCAGATGGCTTGATGGCCGTCTTGTGCCTCCCGGCTGACACTGTTAGGAATATTCCTCGAAGAGCCAGCGATCAACAGCAGAGCAGCCTGCCTCCGCCGTCCGTGGCCCTGGCTAAAACCCCGCTCCCCGCCCCACCGCACTGTCGTGGTTGTGCCGCCCCGGGCCAATCCACAAAGACTCCCCCTCATCCAGATCCGAAGGCGGCAGTACCTTCAACCCACACAACTCTAAGATAGCCATCTAAGCGCTGCTGGCGAACTTGTGGCCCCGCACCCTTACGTTAGACACCAGCCAACCGGCAGCCTAGGAGCTCCGCGGCCTTGAGGGGTGTTGCTTCCCATTGGGAATCGATTGGCCCAGAATAAAAATTCAGACAACCGACGCCTAAATAAAGTGATTTGAGATGAGGGTGCGACCTACCTGGCGGCATGGTGAAGTAGGCAAGCCAGCTGCCGAGTCGGTGAGGACGGCGCGGTTGCAGTGACGACCGGCTGCAGGGAAATAGCAATGTCGTGACAGTCGACTGCTACAGGGAAGCAGCGCCGGGACTCTGGATGGATCCGAAGTTGGAGCCGCTCCAGCACCGTGAACAACGGCGGGGGTGAATCGACTCCGGTACGGTTCACGCGGCCGTCGTCGAGGCAGCTCCAGTAGCACGGAGTAAGAGGCACACGACCCAGTGCACGACGACAAATGGACAGTGTCTCCGGCATTAGGGAGGAGGGCGGCTGTGAAATTGGTGCAGTGGGGGGTGCCATGGAGGAGGGGCTGAGGTTTCGTGGCTCGGGAGAAGGGAGCTTCCGGGGAGAAGGTGATTTGACGCCCACGAGGTATGAATGGGGGGGGGGATTGGGAGGGGAGTGGAACCATGTTTTACGGACGCATTTGTCTGAAATGTGAGGGGGATTTATAGTTCTACCCTTGTCTTTAGGCTTCTCGGCTTGGGTCTGTGTACTGAGGGTCGGGGATAGTAGAGTAACTTTGCTTCTCCCCAAATAGTGGGTGGGAGCGATTTCGAGCGAGCAGGGCGTGTTTTGAAATATAGTGGGCATGAGCGATTTAGGGCGAGGAGAGCATGTTTTGAAATAGTGGGCACGAGCTATTTCGGGCGAGGAGAGCATGTTTTGCCGACCATGGTTTATGAATTATTTGGCACATGTCATTTCGGCCGAGGAGAAGGCATGCTTGGATGAAGTTACGAACCTACCCTCGATGTACAACGGGCCTATTGATGTGTGTCTCACATAGGATGGTAATTCCGCGTCTCCCATTTATTTGCTCGGGCGAATTCCACTGAGCAGAGGATGTTTAACGGTTCGTTCAAAATTTGGGAGAACTAGCATCCACGTCTACCTTACCAAGTCGTTTCGAATCAAATTTTGAAATGTTAGCTTGCCACTTCTTTTTTAGATGGAGAGATGATGCTCGGGAGTAATGTGTTTTTACATGCTCATTGCTAGCGATTTACTATATGACAAATAGTTGACTCACTCAAAAACAGGAATCAAACCCAAAATGAAATATCTCAATTCAATGAAATAGCTCATTCACCAGGTCAAAATAGTGAACTAAATCCAAAATTGAACACCTCAATCGAGTAGCATGTTGTACAGTATTATAGTACTCCATGAAAATGTTGAAAGTCAAATTAATGAACTTGTTTGATAAACGCATATATCCATTCATGTGTGGATTGCAGACAACATGTTCTGAATGCAAGTTTATATCGAAACATGGTTTATATTAGTCTTCGATGCATAAAACGCGACCTCCCCCTCTCCCGGACTCCTGCTCTCTCTCCCTCTCTCTCTCTCTCTGTCTGTCTCTCTCTGTCGCCGACAATCTTCAATTCTGTCGCACGCATCCAACACACAAACCTTGTTGGCCCCTCTCGCTTTCTCTTCATCTCTCTCTCTGTGTGTGTGTGTGGGGGGGGTCTTTCTAGTTCGCATGCATATATACTCCATCTATAGGTCTCTCTCGCACACTAGGTATGATTCTCTAGTCCAAGCTAGATATCTTGGGTGCACTCATCGTACGCAGACAAATTCCTTGGCTTGTTGCCCGTAACTCTCTCACGCACCACTCTGTCGTCTCGGAGCTCTCCCCCCCTCTGTCTCTCAAACTCTCCATCTACCTGGGTCACACATACACATGCATATCTCACTCGCACTCGATAGGCCCATCTAAAACTCTATCTCTCTCCCTCGTTCTCTCTCCATCTCACACGCACACACACACAATCTCATGCCTAGCTAGCCAAGTATGATGGCCTCTCACTCAATTGTAGGCACACACAGTCCCCCCTATATGTATATGACTAGCTAATCTTAGTCTCCATCACAAAGATGTGCATGGTCTATCTCAATTTCTCTTGAGGCATCTTTCTATCGCGCACACACCTCCCTCGATCTCCCACCCATATAGTCCCCTCACGATCTCGAGGGGATCTCTCTATCACAAACACACCCTCTCGCCCTCCCCATGCGTCCATGTTCTCCATGTGTACCTCTCGACCTTTGTTCCTTGTTGGCCAGACCTCTATTGGACATGTGCTATAGGGGTGTCTCTCTCCGTTGCAAACAATCACACACTAGCTATCTTCGTGTATATCCTCGCCTCTCTTTTCTATCTCGGAGATGCATGCGTGAGATGTTTTCCTAAGAAACGAAAAAACACACACACTCTCTAATTTATCGTTTGTTGTCACTTTCTCTTTCACACACATACTCTTTTTGCACACTTACTCATTCTCCTTCACACGCACTTGATCTCTCTTGACTTAGGCACTCTCCTCGGTCCATAGCATATTGATTTATTGAAAAGTTAAACATCACAAAGTTTGACCATGTACGTGGAGAAAAACAATTACATCTAGAACGGTAAACATATACCATTAGATTCACCATGAGATGTAGTTTCGTATGATGTATCTTTGGTATTGTAGATATAAATAACATTTGTGTAAACCTGATAAAAGTTTCCAAAGTTTGACTTCTAAAAAATTTACATGCACTGCATTATCGAGCGGATGGAATATCTCTTTCCCCCTCTCAGCTATCTGACGCACCACTCAGCCTTATTGTGGATCCCCAATCTCTCTCAAACTTTATACCTCCCTGGTTCACACATACACATGTCTCGCTCGCGCTATACATATAGACCCATCCAACACTCTCCGCCCTTGTTCTCTCTCTATGTGACATACACCCCCCTAATAAGTACCATAATCCCTCACTCCGTCGTAGGCGCAAGCACTCCCCCCTAAGTATGATTATCTCTCACTAGCCATCAGGAAGACACGTATTGTCTCCTTCCATCCATACGTCTATCTATATCTCTCGGGGTATCTTCTATCGCGCACACACCTTGTCACTCAATCTCCCACCCATGTAGTCCCATCACGATCTCCAGGGGATCTCTCTATGACAAACATACACTCTCTCCTCCCCATGTCTGCATTTTCTCCGTACGTCTCTCTCGACCTCTCTCCCTTGTTTGTCAGACCCCTCTTGGCCACGTGCTAGGGGTCTTGCTCTCTCGGTTGCAAACAACCACACACTATCTCCTCACCTTGCTTCCGTTGTCGAAGATGCATGTGTGATATGTTTGCATAAGACACACACATTTTTTCTCGACTTTTATCGAGTGTTGTCCATGTATCTTTCACACACGCACACACACTTTTTTCACTCACTCTTTCTATTTCACTCTCTCTGTCTCTCTCTCTAGTTAGGGACTCTCTCATGTCCATAAGCATATGGATGTTTTGAAAAGTCAAACCTCAGAAAAGTTTGACCAGGTATATGTGGAGAAAAACATTTACATCTGGAACAATCATTAGATTCATCACAACATGTACTTACTTCATACTATCATTTATCTTTGGTATTGTAGATATAAGTAATTTCTTTATAAACTTGGTCAAAGTTTCAAAAGTTTAACTTTTAAAAAAATGTTGGAACTACATTATCGAACGAAGGGAGTAGCTCTTTCTCTCTCTGCTATCTCTCACGGGCCTTCCCTCTCACTCGAACACTCTATACCGACGAATTATACGCTCACTGTGTTAGCATATAGCTCCGTATATTGTTTAGTTGACCGGTCAACCAGTCCACATACTGCCTTGTCAGCTCGTGTTCTGTATCTTCGTGTGCTGGCCCATGTGGCAGTGGGTGAAAATAAGTAAACTAGAGGCCCATCTGACATGCGGTGAAGTAAACAAAGTTGAAACCACTCGGGGTAGCACCCCGCACGCTAGTAAATTGAGGGCGCATTGAGGACACACTTCTTCCGCGTGAAGGACGCACTCGCGCACAATTCACCACTGTGTGGCGGCATGCACAGAAGGACGCACTCGCGCACAATTCACCACTGTGTGGCGGCATGCACAGAAGGACGCACTCGCGCACACCCAACACACAACACATACCAGCACACGTGTACACAGGCGTCGTCGCCGGTTGAGATGGACGGCGAGGCAGCCAACAAGCGGAGGCGGCTTGAGCCAAAACCACATCCGACGAGCCTGGACTTCATCAGCAGCCTCCCCAATGACATGCTGCTCATCATCATTGGCCTCCTCCCCACCAAATCTGCTATGCGGACCGCCCTGCTCTCCCGGCAGTGGCGCCCCCTCTTGCGCCGCGTCCTCCTCAACCTCACCGTCGACAGCTACCTCTGCGACGGGGATTGCAAACACATGGTCGCAATCTCCAAGATCCTTTCATCGCACCTTGGGCCAGCCAGATGCCTTGACAACTGCATGTTCGGTACCAACTGCAAGGTCCAACCTAAGTTCGACGAGTGGTTCTTATCCCCCGCCCTAGATCAGCTTGAGGAGCTCAACTTTGAAGCTGGACGATGTCGCTCTCTACCGCCGTCCGCGCTCTGCCTCGCACCAACGCTGCGCCGTGCCAGCTTTAGCTCCTGCTATCTTCCCAGAAGAAGGCTATGGAGCAGCTCGACCTCTCCCTTCTTCTCCCTCAACTCAAGCAGCTCGACCTCTTCGACGTTCTCATCTCGAATAAGGCTATGGAGCACCTGCTCCGCAACTGTACCGCACTCGAGTACCTTTGTCTTGAGCAGATCCACGGGTTCATTAGCCTCCACATCGCCTCGACAAATCTCCGATGGATTTATGTGTCTTGCTGGCCCCGCAACAAGACATCAATTGGGAAGAGATCACTCCAGCTGTTCCACGTTATGGTCATTGAGAATGCGCCTTTCCTTGAGAGATTGCTTGTATCGGATCTAGAAGGTCCAACAAAAATCAGGGTCATTGATGCGCCGAAATTGACAGCGTTGGTTTTCGTAAGGTGACTTACACAACATTTTTGGTTACATGCATTAACATTTTATTAGTTAAATCAAAGGTCAAAACTTGGCGCAAAATGCAAAGGGGACCAATAAACCAGTAAACATCAAAGTTCTCTCGTTTGGCCCCAACCAGAGGTCCAGTGAGATGACTATACTGCACCGAAAAAGAGGGGGACACAGCTTCATTGACTTACTGCACCTACCTTTGGGTGTATGACACGTGGGCCCAACGGGTGGATGGCCAACCTGTCATACAGCCAAAGGCAGGTGCAGTAGAGGGGCGAGGAGTAGATGGCCAACACGCACATGAATTCAATGCAGTCCGCACTTCTCATATAAAGGCTCCCGCCAGTCCAATCTATGAAATCCTACGCACCTACGCACCTAAGGGAAAGAGTGATCACTCCAATCGCAAGATTAGTTGACTAGAAGCTAGACCCATGGAGGCGACGAGCGCGAGCATCAGCCATCTGTGCCAGATGGACCACGACACCGGCCCGTGGCCCGGCACCGAGGAACATCTCCAGGTAGTGCTTGAGGCTGCCAGGGCAAGGGGCTGCTTGGACGACAGCTTCGTCTCCTTGTTCGACGAGGTCCTCGTCGGCTTCCTCGACAAGTTCACCGTTGTCAAGAAGCTCGCGGACGACCTTGACGTACGCCTCCAGCCCATGCGCCCAGGCTCTGCGATGCCTGCCACCCTCAACGGCCTCTATGGTGACAACCTCTTCGACGCATTGGTGGCCCTGCGACTGCCCGCTGTCGCGCTGGAGAATGTCCACCTCGAGGTCGCGCTCGCCGCTCAGCGCCTGGCGCAACAAGACACCATCGACATAATCACCCACGTCTACGCGCAAATCGTCCACAACGACTACTACATGCAAGAGGAGGACGATATGACATTGGCCTTCTTGGACCGCATGGCAACCTTGGACGACATCATTCAGAAGCACGTTGAGCTTGCCTCCAACGCCGCTGCTCCTCACACGTCGGTTGGTGACCCGATGCACTAGGGTGTGAGGATGTCGTTGATGGATCCGTATGTATCTTTATCTTTCCGTCAAATCCATGTAGTAGTATATGGTACTACTAGTAATTATATTACCTTTCGCATCAACTTCATAATTTTCGTACGTACTCCATGCATGAACCATGTCTGAACCAAACTTCTCATTACTCTAGGGAAAATCGTTATTTCTATCTATCGGTCGCGCCATGGAGCAGAACCAAATTTTACAAGTTACAAGTTCAAAAGGAAAAGCCTGCCGTGTTCGCGTCGCACCCCCACACGGTTGGTCCGGCATGCCACTCAAGGGGGAATGCGTGCTGTGTTGCATTTTCACTTACAAGTGGGACCGTAGTTGAGCAAACCGACTATCGACAAACCCCCACCCCGCCCATCGCGCGATGGATGAGAAAATAGGAGGGAGAAGATATGGCTGTAGCACAGCCTCCAAGAAAATTGGTGTCAGATGGGACTTGTGTGGGTGGCGTGTGCCATGCTGCTAGACATGAATGCTAGTTATGGCCCATGCCACCCCACTATATCAAGGTGCTGGTTACGGAGAACAAATTTCCTGGAGTCCGTGATCAGCCCTCCTCTATCTCTCTTCTCAGTCAGCCAGCAGACACGCGGAGCCCATCGCCTATTTGCTCATATGCGGTCCCACATGTCAGTGAAAACACAAGAGGACCCACTGAACCTACACATCTTACACCTCGACGTGCTGGTGATGAAAAACAAATCCAATAAAGATCTTCAGTGGCCGCTTTTGGAGTTACTCAAGAGTAGTAAGATTCTATTTACAGTTTAACCTAAGATGCACATCACGTGAATTCAACTACCACTTTATTTTCTTGCATGACACGACCTGGATGCTGGATGTCCCATGTGTCGGCAAAAGGAGGAAGAACTCGACCAAATCTTCGGTTGCACTCTCGGATTAGACTAGTTGTGCTAACTCAAAATTTTATTGTGTAGAATGGATGCAAGTTTTGGTATTGAGAAGAAGAGTACAATGATATATTGATAGAGCGCAATTTAGTAGATGTTCTAGCACTTTTAGCTAGCATAGAGGCTCGAGATGAGACTAGTGCACTCGTTGATAGAATAGAGGCTAGACACGTCTACTTCTTTACACTCGAAGAAGAAACAATCACACAAGATTGAGCCTCCGCAGATCAACAATGAATGCATTGAGAAGGCACTAATCCAACTTACAGGAGCAGTTATGGAAGTTGGATATCTTCTAAAATGTATTCTTGTGGTTCTTGTTTTCTTTGGTCTTGCTTTTCTAGTCAAAATTTTGGTGATGTATTTCCATGTACCAAAAAATCAAGGATGAAAAAAGATATGTGTTTGCAAAGAAAAATGTACATGGCCGGGATGCGTCCGCGCGTTCGGCGCACGGCCACCGCATCCGAGAAATGGCCCAGACACGGCCCCATTGCCCTACCCAAACAGACATAATCCGGGAAAAACGGAGGTCCATTTGGGGTCGTGCGTTGGAGTTGGCCTTACAAGTGGGACCGCGGTTGAGGAAACCAACTATCGGCAAACCCCCACCTCGCCTGCCGCGCGATGGCTGAGTTAGAGAAACGACGAGGTTGAAGAGATTGATGTAGCACGGACTCCAAGAAATATGGTGTCAGATGGAAGTCGTGCTGGTGGCGTGTGCCGTACTCCTGGATGTGAATGCTTGTTCTGGCCCATGCCACCCTACTACTCCTACTACTTATAATAGTAGTATCAAGGATTCTAGGTGTTGGTTACGTACAGCGAACACATTAACATATGGCCCACCTCACACTGTGGCCAAATTTCCTGGAGTCTGTGCTAGGAAGTGTTCTTTGTGAGGATGGGTGGCTGGTCTCAAGTTTAATACTTGTTGTATAACATACGTAGACGTAGAGATAGTGCATCATGTGAAGCTAGTACAAATAGTGTACTATTGTTGACTGGCCTCATCCGATAACCTGTTGCAATGCACATACAATTATGTATTCAGAAAATATTTTTTTGCCTCGTCGCAACACCCACTCAGAGAAGTGACTCGAAAGCCATTCATAAATTTAGTAAGTTTATCACAGGCATATCATTTTATTACATACAACAGGTCATCAACCCACAACGACAACGAGGATACATTATAAATACTAAAGTTTTCATCACACAACAAATAACAAGCAATGAAATGAACTTCAACTCAACCAATCCTCGGCGTTGGAAATGCTTTCTTTGAATCACAAGCGATTCTGTGGGAAGGGCCAGCTACTGTCAATCTCAAGACCAATGCAGGACTGATCATCCAGGCTGAAGCGGCCTACTATATCACGACCAGGGTAGGGAACCACCGCAATGTCCGACATATAGATACGGTTGCTTCTCATAAATGGTAGTAACATTGTGTCAACAGCAGTTGGATCACCTTTCACCATCATTGGATAGTTTTGTCCAAGGAAGAACGCGTTTTCTCCAAGACTATCAATACTGTACCAGGGAGAAGGTGTTGGCGCTAGCACACTAGTATCCATCCCAAATACCATGCAACGGGTGTTGGAATAGGTCCGGAGAGTGCAACCATGGGAGACAACACCTGCTCCCTCAGTAGTAACATCAGAAGTGGGCTGTATACAGACAAGAAGAGGTGATCCATCGGAATTAGTTGCCAGCCGCCAGTGAGCATATGGGCCCTGCTCGTCCTCATGCTCGTGATCATCACCATCGTCATCTCCCCCTTGGTTATAAAAAATTTCAAGTATAGGTGGTGGAATGTTCACAGGACCTTGGAAACACAAGAAGAAGGTTAGTTAGTATAGAAGGGAAACTTGCTAACTCGCATGCATGTGAATGAAACAATTATAATTATGGTGGAAGACAAACATACTGAAACTACGAGGATCCCATGCAAAAACATTGCCACGAGTGGTGGCAACAAACACAAGACCCTCGTATTGAATTGCATCACAGTACACATCCGTGTATAGAAACTGATTTTTGAGCAATATCCATCCAGTCGAACCACGAAGGACGGCAACAAGCTTGTCGAAGATAGCAAAAACTTCATAGCTCTTATAATTCCAAGAGCGGTTGGGAACTCGACAAATTGCTATCTTCCGTAGACGACCGTCACCATGATCGTATTTGAACGTACGTAGATCATATGTGTGCTCAACCTCAGGGCACTCTGAGATTTTTGGAAGTGGAATCCGCTGACGAGTGTACACATTCACAAGTTCCCACTCGCAATTGTACCCAATATAAACAACCCAATCTCCATTTGCGCCAGCCCAGGCCTTATCCTGAAGCGATGGCATCTTGACATCACACATATCGTTATCAAGCGGCATCAACTTGCACAAGGCGATGCCTCCGTCATCCGCGCCCATGCGAACAGGCTTATAGCAAAGAAGGTAAGGGAGATCAAACTGCTCCTGGACCCTTGGTTCCTTTAATGATGTTATTAGTTCAGTCAAGAATGGTCTTGAACGAACTTGCCATGCTAGCCGAGGTGATGATGTCGCACCGATCAATGAGTTCCCCCACCATGTCATCTTTCAGATCGGGGCAAGAATAACAGGGTCGTTTCCGGCTTGTTCCCTCCATGGAGAAGATGATCAAACAATGGCAGAAGGAAGGGTGAAGGAAAATGGAGGAGGGAGGAAGAGCGTGCGACAGCAGTTCCAAATCGAGAGGGAAAGGTGAAGAGTCGGTGGACGGTTGCCAGTTTGCCACAGTACATGAAGAGGCGCCCTGGCCTACACGTCCTTTCAGAAATTGTACAAAAGGACTCGCCGTCGTCTCACTGACATGTTGGAACGGGACCACATGTCAACGGAACATGGTGTGTAATTTCTCGTGCAAAATGCGATCTGGTCGCATTGGCCCGAGGTGCCGCATTAGTTATCGACCTTTATTTTTTAACATACAATCTGAGTGGATAGCTCCTGTGGTCATCACACGTGAGCGGATATATTGGTGGGCTAGGTGGGCAGGCGGCAACAATCTATGTGCTAAAAGAGTTGATCTCGAAAAAAGAGTTGATCCAATGCTTGGTTTTGTTTGGATTTTCCAACTATGACCATTGGATAGAGTGAATCAATGGCTTACTTCAAAGTTATTCTCATACTATAGAATGGTATAGGAACATGGAGAGATTTGGTTGATTTTATATCACTGGATAATATAAAATATTATGAGTGCAGACGCTCCACCCCGAGGTTTGTTGCTTCTTCTCGGTCGTCGGGAATCTATGTTCTTCCACTCTTTTGTCTAAGACATGAGCTTTGTTCATCCTTTTGCCGACACACGGGACATGTTGGGTTTCGTAGTAATTTCAAAAAATTTCCTATGCGCACACAGGATCATGTGATGCATAGCAACGAGAGGAGAGTGTTGTCTACGTACCCAACGCAGACCGACTGCGGAAGCGATGACACGACGTAGAGGAAGTAGTCGTACGTCTTCACGATCCAACCGATCAAGCACCGAAACTACGGCACCTCCGAGTTCGAGCACACGTTCAGCTCGATGACGATCCCCGGACTCCGATCCAGCAAAGTGTCGGGGAAGAGTTTCGTCAGCACGACGGCGTGGTGACGATCTTGATGAACTACAGCAGCAGGGCTTCGCCTAAACTCCGCTACAGTATTATCGAGGAATATGGTGGCAGGGGGCACCGCACACGGCTAAGGAATCGATCACGTGGATCAACTTGTGTCAACTTGTGTGTTTAGAGGTGCCCCTTCCTCCGTATATAAAGGAGCCAAGGGGGGAGGGTGCGCCGGCCAAGAGGGAGAGGCGCAGGAGGAGTCCTACTCCTACCGGGAGTAGGACTCCCCCCCCCCCCAATCCTATTCCAACTAGGATTCCCAAGGGGGAAAGAGGGAGAGGGGTGGCCGGCCACCTCTCCTAGTCCTAATAGGACTAGGGGAAGGGGGGAGGCGCGCAGCCCCCTTGGGCTGCCCCTTTCTCCTTTCCACTAAGGCCCATGATGGCCCATATGGCTCCCGGGGGGTTCCGGTAACCTCCCGGTAACCCGGTAAAATCCCGATTTCACCCGGAACACTTCCGATGTCCAAACATAGACTTCCAATATATCAATCTTTATGTCTCGACCATTTCGAGACTCCTCGTCATGTTCGTGATCACATCCGGGACTCCGAACAATCTTCGGTACATCAAAATGCATAAACTCATAATATAACTGTCATCGTAACCTTAAGCGTGCGGACCCTACGGGTTCGAGAACAATGTAGACATGACCGAGACACGTCTCCGGTCAATAACCAATAGCGGGACCTGGATGCCCATATTGGCTCCTACATATTCTACGAAGATCTTTATCGGTCAGACCGCATAACAACATACGTTGTTCCCTTTGTCATCGGTATGTTACTTGCCCGAGATTCGATCGTCGGTATCCAATACCTAGTTCAATCTCGTTACCGGCAAGTCTCTTTACTCGTTCCGTAATACATCATCTCACAACTAACATATTAGTTGTAGTGCTTGCAAGGCTTATGTGATGTGCATTACCGAGAGGGCCCAGAGATACCTCTCCGACAATCGGAGTGACAAATCCTAATCTCGAAATACGCCAACCCAACATCTACCTTTGGAGACACCTGTAATGCTCCTTTATAATCACCCAGTTACGTTGTGACGTTTGGTAGCACCCAAAGTGTTCCTCCGGCAAACGGGAGTTGCATAATCTCATAGTCATAGGAACATGTATAAGTCATGAAGAAAGCAATAGCAACATACTAAACGATCGGGTGCTAAGCTAATGGAATGGGTCATGTCAATCAGATCATTCTACTAATGATGTGACCTCGTTAATCAAATAACAACTCATTGTTCATGGTTAGGAAACATAACCATCTTTGATTAATGAGCTAGTTAAGTAGAGGCATACTAGTGACATTCTGTTTGTCTATGTATTCACACATGTATTATGTTTCCGGTAAATACAATTCTAGCATGAATAATAAACATTTATCATGATTATAAGGAAATAAATAATAACTTTATTATTGCCTCTAGGGCATATTTCCTTCAGTCTCCCACTTGCACTAGAGTCAATAATCTAGTTTACATCGCCATGTGATTTAACAGCAATAGTTCACATCACCATGTGATTAACACCCATAGTTCACATCGCTATGTGACCAACACCCAAAGGGTTTACTAGATTCAGTAATCTAGTTCACATCGCTATGTGATTAACACCCAAGGAGTACTAAGGTGTGATCATGTTTTGCTTGTGAGAGAATCTTAGTCAACGGGTATGTCATATACAGATTCGTAAGTATTTTGCGAATTCTATGTCTACAATGCTCTGCACGGAGCTACTCTAGCTAATTGCTCCCACTTTCAATATGTATCTAGATCAAGACTTAGAGTCATCTAGATTAGTGTCAAACTTGCATCGGCGTAACCTTTTACGACGAACCTTTTTCCATAATCGAGAAACATATCCTTATTCCACTAAGGACAATTTTGACCGCTCTCCAGTGATCTACTCCTAGATTACTATTGTACTCCCTTGCCAAACTCAGTGGTATGGCATACAATAGATCTGGTATACAGCATGGCATACTTTATAGAACCTATGACTGAGGCATAGGGAATGACTTTCATTCTCTTTCTATTTTCTGCCGTGGTCGGGCTTTGAGTCTTACTCAACTTAACACCTTGCAATACAGGCAAGAACTCCTTCTTTGACTGTTCCATTTTGAACTATTTCAAAAATTTATCAAGGTATGTATTCATTGAAAAAATCTTATCAAGCGTCTTCATCTATCTATATAGATCTTGATGCTCAATGTGTAAGCAGCTTCACCAAGGTCTTTCTTTGAAAAACTTTTATTCAAGTATCCTTTCATGCTTTGCAGAATAATTCTACATTATTTCCGATCAACAATATGTCATTCACATATACTTTATCAGAAATGTTGTAGTGCTCCCACTCACTTTCTTGTAAATATAGGCTTCACCGCAAGTCTGTATAAAACTATATGGTTTGATCAACTCATCAAAGCGTATATTCCAACTCCGAGATTCTTGCACCAGTCCATAGATGGATCACTGGAGCTTGCACATTTTGTTAGTACCTTTCGGATTGAAAAAACCTTCTGTTGCATCATATACAACTCTTCTTTAATAAATCCATTAAGGAATGCAGTTTTGTTTATCCATTTGCCAGATTTCATAAAATGCGGCAATTACTAACATGATTCAGACAGACTCAAGCATAGATACGAGTGAGAAGCTCTCATCGTAGTCAATCACCTTGAACTTGTCGAAAAACCTTTTGCGACAATTCTAGCTTTGTAGATAGTAACACTACTATCAGCGTCCGTCTTCCTCTTGAAGATCCATTTATTCTCAATTGCTTGCCGATCATCGGGCAAGTCAACCAAAGTCCAAACTTTGTTCTCATACATGGATCCCATCTCAGATTTCATGGCTTCAAGCCACTTTGCGGAATCTGGGCTCACCATCGCTTCTTCATAGTTCGTAGGTTCATCATGATCTAGTAGCATGACTTCCAGAAAAGGATTATCGTACCACTCTGGCGCGGATCTTACTCTGGTTGATCTACGAGGTTCAGTAGTATCTTGTTCTGAAGTTTCATGATCATCATCATTAGCTTCCTCACTAACTGGTGTAGGTGTCACTGGAACTGATTTCTGTGATGAACTACTTTCCAATAAGGGAGAAGGTATAATTACCTCATCAAGTTCTACTCTCCTCCCACTCACTTCTTTCGAGAGAAACTCCTTCTCTGGAAAGGATCCATTTTAGCAACGAATGTCTTGCCTTCGGATCTGTGATAGAAGGTGTACCCAACAGTTTCCTTTGGGTATCCTATGAAGACACATTTCTCCGATTTGGGTTCGAGCTTATCAGGTTGAAGCTTTTTCACATAAGCATCGCAGCCCCAAACTTTAAGAAACGACAGCTTAGGTTTCTTGCCAAACCATAGTTCACACGGTGTCGTCTCAACGGATTTAGATGGTGCCCTATTTAACGTGAATGCAGCTGTCTCTAATGCATAATCCCAAAACGATAGTGGTAGATCGGTAAGACACATCATAGATCGCACCATATCTAATAAAGTACGGTTATGACGTTCGGACACACCATTACATTGTGGTGTTCTAGGTGGCATGAGTAGTGAAACTATTTCACATTGTTTTTAACTGAAGGCCAAACTCGTAACTCAAATACTCTTCTCTACGATCAGATCATAGAAACTTTATTTTCTTGTTACGATGATTTTTCACTTCACTCTGAAATTCTTTGAACTTTTCAAATGTTTCAGACTTATGTTTCATCAAGTAGATATACTCATATCTGCTCAAATCATCTGTGAAGATCAGAAAATAATGATACCTGTCGCGAGCCTCAATATTCATCGGACCACATACATCAGTATGTATGATTTTCAACAAATCTATTGCTCGCTCCATTGCTCCGAAGAACAGAGTCTTAGTCATCTTGCCCAAAAGGCATGGTTCGCAAGCATCAAATGATTCATAACCAAGTGATTCCGAAAATCCATCTTTATGGAGTTTCTTCATGCGCTTTACACCGATATGACCCAAACGGCAGTGCCACAAATAAGTTGCACTATCATTATTAACTTTGCATCTTTTGGCATCAATATTATGAATATGTGTATCACTACGATCGAGATCCAATGAACCATTTTCATTGGGTGTGTAACCATATAAGGTTTTATTCATGTAAATAGAACAACAGTTTATTCTCTTACTTAAATGAATAACCGTATTGCAATGAACATGATCAAATCATATTCATGCTCAACGCAAACACCAAATAACATTTATTTAGGTTCAACACTAATCCCGAAAGAATAGGGAGTGTGCGATGATGATCATATCAATCTTGAAACTACTTTCAACACACATCATCACTTCACCCTTAACTAGTTTCTGTTTATTCTGCAACTCCCGTTTCGAGTTACTACTCTTAGCAACTGAACCAGTACCACATACCGAGGGGTTGCTATAAACACTAGTAAAGCACACATCAAACACCTGTATATCAAATTTACCCTTTTTCACTTTGCCATCCTTCTTATCGACCAAATATTTAGGGTAGTTCCGCTTCCAGTGACCATTTCCTTTGCAGTGTAAGCACTCAGTTTCAGGCTTTGGTTCAGCTTTGGGCTTCTTCGTGGGAGTGACAACTTGCTTGTCAATCTACTTGAAGTTCCCCTTTCTTTCCCTTTGCCCTTTTCTTGAACTAGTGATCTTGTCAACCATCAACACTTGATGCTCTTTCTTGATTTCTACCTTCGTTGATTTCAACATCACGAAGAGCTCGGGAATCATTTTCATCATCCCTTGCATACTATAGTTCATCACGAAGTTCTACTAACTTGGTGATGGTGACTAGAGAATTCTGTCAATCACTATCTTATCTGGAAGATTAACTCCCACTTGATTCAAGCGATTGAAGTACCCAGACAATCTGAGCACATGCTCACTAGTTGAGCGATTCTCCTCCATCTTTTAGCTATAGAACTTTGTTGGAGACTTCATATCTCTCAACTCGGGTATTTGCTTGAAATATTAACTTCAATTCCTGGAACATCTCATATGGTCCATGACGTTCAAAACGTCTTTGAAGTCCCGATTCTAAGCCGTTAAGCATGGTGCACTAAACTATCAAGTAGTCATCATATTGAGCTAGCCAGACGTTCATAACTTCTGCATCTGCTCCTGCAATAGGTCTGTCACCTAGCGGTGCATTAAGGACATAATTCTTCTGTGCAGCAATGAGGATTTAACCTCAGATCACGGATCAAATCCGCAACATTGCTACTAACATTTTTCAACACAATTTTCTCTAGGAACATATCAAAATAAACACAGGGAAGCAACAACGCGAGCTATTGATCTACAACATGATTTGCAAAATACTACCAGGACTAAGTTCATGATAAATTTAAGTTCAATTTAATCATATTACTTAAGAACTCCCACTTAGATAGACATCCCTCTAATCCTCTAAGTGATCACGTGATCCAAATCAACTAAACCATAACCGATCATCACGTGAGATGGAGTAGTTTTCAATGGTGAACGTCGTTATGTTGATCATATCTACTATATGATTCACGCTCGACCTTTCGGTCTCCGTGTTCCGAGGCCATATCTGCATATGCTAGGCTCGTCAAGTTTAACCTGAGTATTCTGCGTGTGCAAAAACTGGCTTGCACCCGTTGTAGATGGACGTAGAGCTTATCACACCCGATCATCACGTGGTGTCTGGGCACGACGAACTTTGGCAACAGTGCATACTCAGGGAGAACACTTCTTGATAATTTAATGAGAGATCATCTTATAATGCTACCGTCAATCAAAGCAAGATAAGATGCATAAAAAGATAAACATCACATGCAATCAATATAAGTGATATGATATGGCCATCATCATCTCGTGCTTGTGATCTCCATCTCCGAAGCACCGTCATGATCACCATCGTCACCGGCGCGACACCTTGATCTCCATCGTAGCATCGTTGTCGTCTCGCCAATCTTATGCTTTCACGACTATCACTACCGTTTAGTAATAAAGTTAAGCATTACATCGCGATTGCATTTCATACAATAAAGCGACAACCATATGGCTCCTGCCAGTTGCCGATAACTTGGTTACAAAACATGATCATCTCATACAATAAAATTCAGCATCATGCCTTGACCATATCACATCACAACATGCCCTGCAAAAACAAGTTAGACGTCCTCTACTTTGTTGTTGCAATTTTTTACGTGGCTGCTACGGGCTTAAGTAAGAACCAATCTCACCTACGCATCAAAACCACAACGATAGTTTGTCAAATAGACTCCGTTTTAACCTTCGCAAGGACCGGGCGTAGCCATACTTGGTTCAACTAAAGTTGGAGAGACAGTCGCCCGCAAGCCATCTCTGTGCAAAGCACGTCGAGGGAACCGGTCTCGCGTAAGCGTACGCGTAAGGTTGGTCTGGGTCGTCTCGTCCAACAATACCGCCGAACCAAAATATGACATGCTGGTAGGCAGTATGACTTGTATCGTCCACAACTCACTTGTGTTCTACTCGTGCATATAACATCAACATCAATAACCAGGCTCGGATGCCACTGTTGGGTTTCGTAGTAATTTCAAAAAATTTCCTACGCGCACACAGGATCATGTGATGCATAGCAACAAGAGGAGAGTGTTGTCTACGTACCCAACGCAGACCGACTGCGGAAGCGATGACACGACGTAGAGGAAGTAGTCGTACGTCTTCACGATCCAACCGATCAAGCACCGAAACTACGGCACCTCCGAGTTCGAGCACACGTTCAGCTCGATGACGATCCCCGGACTCCGATCCAGCAAAGTGTCGGGGAAGAGTTTCGTCAGCACGACGGCGTGGTGACGATCTTGATGAACTACAGTAGCAGGGCTTCGCCTAAACTCCGCTACAGTATTATCGAGGAATATGGTGGCAGGGGGCACCGCACACGGCTAAGGAATCGATCACGTGGATCAACTTGTGTCAACTTGTGTGTTTAGAGGTGCCCCTGCCTCCGTATATAAAGGATGGAGGAGGAGGAGGCCGGCCAAGGCAAAGGTGCGGCCAGGATAGGGAGTCCTACTAGGATTCCAAGTCCTAGTAGGAGTCCACCAAGAGGGGAGGAAGGGAGAAGGAATAGGAGGAGAAGGAGAGGTGGCCGGCCCCCTTTTCCCTAGTCCAATTCGGACCAAAGGGGAGGGGGGGCGCAGCAGCCTTTTTCCTCTTCCCACTAAAGCCCATCAAGGCCCATTACTTCTCCCGTAACTACCCGGTACTCCGAAAAATACCCGAATCACTCGGAACCTTTCCGATGTCCGAATATAGTCGTCCAATATATCGATCTTTACGTCTCGACCATTTCGAGACTCCTCGTCATGTCCCCGATCTCATCCGGGACTCCGAACTCCTTTGGTACATCAAAATGCATAAACTCATAATATAACTGTCATCGTAACCTTAAGCGTGCGGACCCTACGGGTTCGAGAACAATGTAGACATGACCGAGACATGTCTCCGGTCAATAACCAATAGCGGGACCTGGATGCCCATATTGGCTCCTACATATTCTACGAAGATCTTTATCGGTCAGACCGCATAACAACATACGTTGTTCCCTTTGTCATCGGTATGTTACTTGCCCGAGATTTGATCGTCGGTATCCAATACCTAGTTCAATCTCGTTACCGGCAAGTCTCTTTACTCGTTCCGTAATACATCATCTCACAACTAACATATTAGTTGCAGTGCTTGCAAGGCTTATGTGATGTGCATTACCGAGAGGGCCCAGAGATACCTCTCCGACAATCGGAGTGACAAATCCTAATCTCAAAATACGCCAACCCAACATCTACCTTTGGAGACACCTGTAATGCTCCTTTATAATCACCCAGTTACGTTGTGACGTTTGGTAGCACCCAAAGTGTTCCTCCGGCAAACGGGAGTTGCATAATCTCATAGTCATAGGAACATGTATAAGTCATGAAGAAAGCAATAGCAACATACTAAACGATCGGGTGCTAAGCTAATGGAATGGGTCATGTCAATCAGATCATTCTACTAATGATGTGACCTCGTTAATCAAATAACAACTCATTGTTCATGGTTAGGAAACATAACCATCTTTGATTAACGAGCTAGTCAAGTAGAGGCATACTAGTGACATTCTGTTTGTCTATGTATTCACACATGTATTATGTTTCCGGTAAATACAATTCTAGCATGAATAATAAACATTTATCATGATTATAAGGAAATAAATAATAACTTTATTATTGCCTCTAGGGCATATTTCCTTCAGGACATCTATATGCCTCCATTTTACAAAATCATAATATATGCCTCCATGACACGCGGGACATCGAGAATCAAGGTGGTGTGTCATGCAAGAAAATGGAGATATGAAGTGCGTAAGTGAGTCGTGCACTTCAATGACACCTAGTACTACTACGTAATATTTTTTCTCCTCGATGGCACGTGAATAGTGCACATACTCAATGACAGAGCACGGGATGGTAGCCATGGATATGGTCAGCCCTTTTTGAAGAGAGTACTAATAAATAACTTTGATGTGTCCCGTCAACTCGCAGAATGACGATAAGCTTGCTTATTATGCCTTCTCCCTCGCCAACGCGTGCGCGGTGGCTCGCAGCACGACGAGAAACTTTTGCTTACAAGCGGTGGAGGTGCAGCAGTTCATTTGGTGTCAGATTGCCAGAAGTACTACTGTAGTACCATCATTATTGTTCGACTTTCGAAAGAGGAGAAGAGCCAAGCGCAAGGTCACCTACTAACCTAGTACAGTACTACTATAGCCAAAGCTGGTCCACTTTTTTAGAGCATGGTTAATTAATATAGGCGGCTCTTGCAGCGGCAGATCATTTAGAGCAAGTAATCTCTTCGTAGGAACAAAGGAAGTGAAACAAAAGTTGGAGTGGATGCTAGATTGCCAATTAAAACATGATTACATAGGAAAAAAATCTTATATCATTCTATCCTATGAATCAAAAGACCAATGTAGGAAAATTATGAGGGGGGTCTCTCCAACAGTGTTCCTCGGCTCGCACCTAGCATCACGGTGGTCAAACTTGGAGTCATTCATCTGGTACACGTGGCATCTCAGATCTGGACACAAGGTGACACAACCTCTCACTTCCTCAGCCATTTGAAGCGGCGCGCCGGTGGAGGGCTAGCATACTCCAACATTAGGTTGGCTCTATGTGATGTGGCAACTTCATATACTAACCGGATGCTGGCTATACTACTATGGTACTCACACTCCAAGAAGTGACTCGAAAACCATTCATAAATTGAGTCTATGACATGCATTTGCAAATGTACCATTCATTACATACAAGTCATCAACACACAACGATAACAAGGATACATGTTGGATTATAGATTATTTCCAACAAAACATTCTAGTAAATATTGAAGTTTTCATCACACAACAAATAACAAGCAATGAAATGAACTTCAACTCAACCAATCCTCGGCGTTGGAAACGCTTGCTTTGAACCATAGGTGCTCTGGGAAGGGCTAGCTATTGTCAATATCGAGAGCAACGCAGGACTGATCATCCAGGCTGAAGCGGCATATATCAGGACCAGGGTAGGGAACCACCGCAATGTCCGAGGTATAGATACAGTTGCTTCTCATAAATGGTAGTAACGTTGTGTCAACAGCAGCTGGATCGCCTTTCACTATCATTGGATAGTTTTGTCCAAGGAAGAGCGAGTTTTCTCCAAGACTATCAATACTGAACCACGGAGAAGGTGTTGGCTCTAGAACACTAGTATCCATCCCGAATACCCTACAACGGGTGTTGGAATAGGTCTGGAGAGGGCAACCATGGGACACAACACCTGCTCCCTCAGTAGTAACAATCTCAATGCACTGTATACAGACAAGAAGAGGTGATCCATTGGAATTAGTTGCCAGGCGCCACTAAGTATATAAGTTCTGCTCGTCCTCATGCTCGTGATCATCACCATGGTCATCTCCTCCTTGGTTATAATTATTTTCAAATATAGGTGGTTGAATGTTCACAGGACCTTGGAAACACAAGAAGAAGGTTAATTAGTAAAGGGAAACTTTCTAACCCGCATGCATGTGGATGAAACAATTATAATTACGGTGGAAGACAAACATACCGAAACTATGAGGATCCCATGCAAAAACAGTGCCACGAGTGGTGGCAACAAACACAAGATCCTCGTATTCAATTGCATGACAGTACTCATCCGTGTACAGAAACTGATTTTTGAGCAATATCCATGGACGAACCATGGAATCAGTAATGACGGCAACAAGCTTGTCGAAGATAGCAACAACTTCATAGTCCTTGTAATTCCAAGAGCGGTTGGGAACTCAACAAATTGCTATCTTCCGTAGATGACAGTCACCATGATCGTATTTGAACGTACATAGATCATCTGTGTGCTCAACCTCAGGGCACTCTGAGATTTTTGGAAGTGGAATCCGCTAACGAGTGTACACATTCACAAGTTCCCACTCGCAATTGTACCCAATGTAAACAACCCAATCTCTATTTGCGCCATCCCAGGCCTTACCCTGAAGCAATGGCATCTTGACATCACATGTATCATTATCAAGCCGCATCAACTTGCACAGGGCGAGGCCTCCATCGTCCGCGCCCATGCAAACAGGCTTATAGCGAAGAAGATAAGGGAGATCAAACTGCTCCTGGACCCTTGGGTTCCTTGTAATGATGTTATTAGTTGAGTCGAGAATGGTCTTGAACGAACCTGCCATGCTAGTCGAGGTGATGACGTCGCACCGATCAATGAGTTCCCCCACCACGTCATCTTTTAGATCGGGGCAAGAATAACGGGGTCGTTTCCTCTTGTTCCCTCCATGAAGAAGATGATCGAACAATGGAAGAAGGAAGGGTGAAGGCAAATGGAGGAGGGAGGAAGAGCGTGCGACAATAGTTCCAAATCGAGAGGGAAAGGCGAAGAGTCAGTGGACGGTTCCTAGTTTGCCACGGTACATGAAGAGGTGCCCCGGCCTACATGTCCTTTCGGAAATTGTACAAAAGGACTCACCGTCGTCTCACTGACATGTTGGAACAGGACCACATGTGAACGAAACATGGTTTGTAATTTCTCGTGCAAAATGCGATCTGGCCGCGTTGGCCCGAGGTGCCACATTAGTTATCGACCTTTATTTTTTTAATGGCGTGCCGTTTAGTTTTGAAGCACGACTAACTGGTACTGTCTGTAGAGAAAATATAAACTACTCTACCACTACTCCACCTCTAGTACTAGTAGTATAAAAAGATATATAGGCTGGAGCTTCAGAGCTTTCTTGCTAAGGGCTGCCCACTTGCTTCTCACATTATCACCCTCTCTCCAGATCTAAAAAAGACGGCCTCTCTCTCCCTCCTCACCGGTGGTCACAGATCCGTCGGGGAAGAAAAGGATGTGCAATGTTGACGCACTCGCCATTGGTGAGCGAGGTCATGCACTGACGACAAGGCCGTCCTCTCAGACCTAGCGCCCACGCGGGATGGCCACCGTCCCCAAGCTCGCTGCCGTAGTGCGTGCGGAGAACGACGACCATGAGTGAAGCCACTTCCTGCCGACCCTCAGGTATGCTACCTCTTTTTGAACCATACCCTTGTTCTATTGCCCCATCTGCCACGTCGTTGCATGTGGATCTTTTTCCAGTCCACCATCTTCCCAATTTCCTATCCTCTGCTCTGCTGGTCACGCAGACGAAAACCTTAATTTGCACTATTAAAGGAAACCCTACTTCATGCAGACTAATCCATGTCTGGGTTGAATAAGGAAAGGAAGGGAGACTATACTATCCAAGAGAGTAGGCATCGAACCCGCATCTAGGTTGAAAAGGGGAAAATCAGTAGCTAAGGAATGAGTCTCGTGTCTCTTGGTTGAAGAAGGGTAGAAAGGCATGACAACACAATAGAGAATGACCAGGTTGATCGGTTTGTTGTCCTCACATAGGAAAAAGGTGGCTAAAGAGAACAAAAAAGGGACGTAATCCAGATATGCTGCCTGGATATTTGTTGCTCTGGGCAACCATACCTCCCTCACTACTCTATGCGTCCGTGGAGGTACATCGTACTGGTGCGCCCACTGTCTGAAGGGGTCTCCCGTGCTCTTATTGCCACTTTTTTGCTGTTAGTATAACGCCAGCGGTAAAGTCAACCAATGCTACTGCTAAAGTGATGCCACATTTAACTAATGCCGCACTCAGTCTAGTGCCACCGATAAATTTAAGCAATGCCATTTAATGTCTCTGGATTATTTCAGGGTTAGTTGTTGATTGTGGATGTATTAAAGATTTTTCAGCTAAGGCATTCTAATGTTGTTGCACAACCAGTATACCAACGATGAAACTTGTTACTACCTTCAGATTTTTGCAAACAGGGAATACTTATATTTGTGAGTCTATGCTTCAACTAGTGCCACTTTTATAGTAATCACACTTTCAATATCTATGCAAACATGGATGCTCGATTTTAGTGGAACCGCACAAAAAGTCCAACTGGTTCAACATTAGGAGCATGTTTTCTTCCAAACCTTTATATCCAATTGGTGGCACTATGAGCTGTTCATTACAAAGGTACATGGTTTGATACTATCTTGCTACTCTTTTTGTACTGTCATTAGATAGTAATACTAGTGGTTTGCATGTGAATTTATTGGTAGGGTGGACCTACATTGGAGGTGCAGGACAGGATTCAATGATTGGATGCTCAATTTCGGTTGTATCGATTTCACATCTTCCATCACCGCGAACATGGATATCCTTGGTCTGATGAAGAATAGGCACTATATTTCTGCTCTAAACCAGCAAATCAATTCAGTATGAAATTGTCCAGGGCAAAATATGACTGTATCAAATTGTCCAGTGCAAAACATGATAGATGCTAAGCGGAAGAGACATCTTTAAACCGAAAATACAAGGTGGGGTATATGTTTACTAGCCGCTTGATATTTGTGCAGACAGAGATGTCTGCCCGTTGCTATTTGGCAAACACACAAAGTGACCACAATTTTGGTTGAACTGCACAAGAGAATAGTATAGTCACTGCATGCAGTGCCATTTGAAAATAGACACAGAAAGATTGGATAGGCACTTCATGGACTGCAGAAAAGTAGTACTATACTATTTATTGGCCAACACTAGGTGCTTCATTGCTTTGGTGCTATTATACAATGGGCATCATTTTGCCTAAGTTAAAGTTTGTATTTCGAAAATAGTCTTGTCGTGTGATCGAGAGAAGACCAAATCATATTGGAGTGGATGTTCCTCCATCATGTGTGGTTCATTCTCATGGTTTCAGTTGTTGGTGAAACCACTTACGTTTGCAAGAGGAATTGTAGACTTCACAAATAAATTTGTCTTTCAGTCTGTACTGAATGGTGGCCAAGAGAAGCATCCATGTTAGTAGGAAGAACATATGTTTTTTCTAGATCTTTGCTTTTGGAGCTACATATTTATATATGATCTATGAATCTTTGTGATGCATTAACATGTTGATCTTATGTATGGGAATCGTACTAGTTGGTTTTGAATTTGGGCTACTAATGTGAACATATTACAATACCAGGCCTGTGAGTCTCGTGTGAACATTTTGAACGGATCGGCTCTTACTGCTGTGCACAGCATGATCCTTATTTATGTGTTCTCAGTGTTTACAAGTTACTAACAGTTCCTTATTTCTGTTCGCTCAATGTTTACAAGTTACTGATCGATCACTAGCTAGCCTACTAAAGCGCTCCTGGCATTTTTAGTTTCGACGCAAGATCCGAAGTGGTAGTTTTTTGAATAAAAATGCCTACCTCTGAAGAAACTGACAAGCCGCTCTGAAGAAAATGCCATGCGAATCTGAAGAAACTGCCAGCAAAAACATTCGCAAATGCCCTATCTCCCAGCGAATGTTCATCAGCTAACGCGATCGTACACGTACACCATCCGACCTATTCGATCCTACACATACACTATCCGACCTACTCGATCCTACACGGATAAATAGCGGATCACGCACGTACTACCTCCTTTCCGGTTTGCAGGGCTCAATTAAAAAAAATGACCTACTTGATCCTACACGAATAAACAGCGGATCACGCACATATTACCTCCTTTCCTGTTTGCAGGGCTTAATTCAAAAATCTAACCAACCAAGGTAGATGACGAGTGGTGGAATCATTTTTGACAAGGAGGAAGTACCTCATCTGGATGGTTCGAGTGCACTCATTTGACCGTCATGCCGACGTGCGACCCAACACGGACGGGATGCACCACTGACGGGACGGGACGACACAGTCATAATTTCAGTTCTTCTAGTTTTCCACGGCAAGCTGGCGCGCTAAGCCATGCCTGCTTATGCATTGAATTTCGATGACCGCGATGATTGTCGCATTTCGCGCGACATGCTAGTTCGCCTACCTTCCGCCTATAATTACTGTTTCCCGGGCTTCTCCGGTGGCACCATCACCCAACTCGCCCAATCCTCATAAGCCCTCACCGGCCCGACATCGCTCGCCACTTATCCTCGCTGTCTCCACGTCCGCCATGCCCCCACCCGTCCGTGATAGGTGACACCGAAGGCGGTCACCTCTAGAACTAGTGTTCGGTTTTTCACCGGAAGGCAGACAGAGGGAGGAGGCATTCTACCGGTCTTTAGATGGCAATGCAGACTATGAGGAGTTGTTGGAGCGCGGCCGGCTGGCGGAGGAGCAGCGTATTGCCGATTTGCACCGCCAGCAGGACATGGAGTAGCAGCGGACCGATGCTCTGAGTTGCGAGCAGAGCGCCCGCAACTGGGCCGACTACGTGGAGGCCGGCGCCCGGCAAATAGCCCTGGAGGCTGTTGGGCACGCACGCGCTCGCGATGCCATTTTTTACTACCAGCTCGTCAAGTGGGTTTCCCGCTTAGAAGCCGAAGCTTCGGTGGACCTCGCCGGCATGGAAAGGGCCAATGCGCGCGAGCAACGCACCCTATCGCACCTCTGGCAAGTCCAAGGCGAGGCAGAGGACGCCGGTGCCGGCGTTTAGCATATACCGCAGATGGCGGCCGGCATCGTCTAGTTAGCTAAGAGTAAGTTAGTAGTTATACACTACTAGAGTATTACTGGGAGTAGATAGTTAACTTGGCTATGATGGTTGTCAACGTGGAAGTTCAGTACTCTATATGTGGATCAGACCTATTACTTTGCTCTGAATGCTGAACTTTCCGTTTGAACGTATGGAATGGGCTATTATTTTTTAAAATGGGTTGTATTTGTCCTCCACGGGTTTAGAGCCTGACTTGTGGGCCTACCAAGTTGACGCATACACAATCAGGAGATGATTGTACGTGGAGAGGATGACAGCAGGGACCCACCAAGGTCATGGCAGTACACAAGCAAGTGCCTCCTTATTTCAAGCCAATAAAAAATGGTTCCTCCTAATGGATTTCTGACATCTGGGTCCCATGCCATTGTCAACATAGTCAATAAACAAAAGAATTGCACAATGAGCGGCTGACACCAGGGACCCAGCAGCTCGCCCAGTTATTTTTGTTTTGGGTTAATTTGATAAATGCCACTCCAAATCTGGTGTTTCCGAGAAATTCCACATCAATTTCCAAACTTTGAAAAATGCCATTTCATGCCATTTCCAGTGGCGTTTTTCAAAGTTTGCAAATTGCAGTGGTGTCAATTGCAGTGGCATTTTTCAAACTTTGGAAATTGCAGTGGCATTTTTATGAATCTCCATAATTGGAGTGGCATTTATCTAATTGGTTTTTGAGATGGAAGCAGGGTGTCAACTGGGTTGTGCGAGGCACTCTGGCGTGTTTAGACAACCTTCTCTTTTATGTTTACCACAGACCAGCCCAGTAGTTTTTTTTCTTTCTGAAAATGGCTAGCCCCATTTTTTTTGTGATTTGCCAATTAAGTCGCTTTGTGAGGCCTGTTGGGCTGCAAATCTTTCAAGAGGAGGAAAGCTTCATTCGGCTGGCCGAGAAAATGGCCTATCAGTAATGAGAAATGGGTTGTACATTTTTAAAATACATCAAACCGGCAATTAGTTTCAATTTTCTTTTTTTCATTTCGAGATTTTAAATTGCATTGATTTTTATGCATGGACAATTTGTTGGATTTTATATTGATATACATTTATTTTTAAAATCAGTTTGAATGTGACTCGAAATTTCGGGATTAAAAACAGTTCGGACCGCACCGAAATATGAAAAATTTCGTATATTTTTTTAACCATGGCTACAATATGGGTTGTAATGCTAAAAAAGAATATGGACTCCAAAAAAACCTTAAAAATTAGCAAATGGGATGTAAATTATTAGAAATAATGGCAGATGGGATGTATGCTGTTTTCCACAGATTTGAAGCTTTCCTAAAAAAAGGTTGACGCACAAGTAGTGACTGTTGGATGTCCATCCAACGGCCGTCGTGCTTCTTCAATCTCTGCTCTTCCTGCTCCAGCCGCTCAAACAAGCGCCGGCGAGACTGCCTGCTCCCTCCTCCCCGCGCCCGGCTATGCTGCCGCGCAGGCCTCACCGCCCCACCGTACTCCCATCACTGGCCTAGCCATCCCTCTACTCACCCACACCTACTGTTATTCTCCGGCGATGGCAGACGAACCAGTAAACCCTCGTATAGTCGTACTCCCTCCGCGTGGGAAACAACTGCCGAGTCTTCCCTGGCTCCTTATTGTTCCCTTCCTAGGTCTCGCCATCGTCCACCGCCCTGGTGCTCTCGGCGCGGCCTGGTCAACGTGGTCAACGACCGACATGCATCTGAAGTGGACTGTACGTGGAGAGGCTGACAGCTGGGTCCACGGCCGCATGTAAGGAAATGCCTCCTTATTGCGTGCAAAATAATGATTCCTCCACCTGACATCCGGGACCCACCGAAAGGGCATCTGCATTTCATGAAAAAATGTTACCGCCGCTGACAGCTTGGACCCACCAGCTATATCTTAGCACACAAGGAAGTGCCTCCTTATTACGCACAAAAAAATGAATACTCCCCCTGCTAGCTGGGACCCAGTATAGTGGGAGGCTGACTTGTTGTGACGCCCTCGAGGCGACTATATCTCCCACGTGTCGAGGCACGACTTAGAGGCATAATCGCATTGAAGGCATATGTCGCAAGTGAGGTAATCTTCACACAACCCATGTAATATAATAAGGGAACGAGATTACATAGTTGGCTTACAATCGCCACTTCACACAATTATATGAATAAAGCATTACATCATCCAGATACAATCAAGGTCCGACTACGGAACCCAAAACAAAAGAAGAACCCCAAATGCGACAAAGGTCCCCAATCGACCCCAACTGGGCTCCAGTACTGATCAACTAGAATGAAACAACATAAAGGACACGATCTTCGTCGAGCTCCTCCTGAGCTTGGTTGCGTCATCTGCACGGTTCAACGACACCTGCAAGCTGGTTTTGGAAGTAATCTGTGAGCCACAGGGACTCAGCAATCTCGCACCCTCGCGATCAAGACTATTTAAGCTTATGGGTAAGGTAAAGGTATGAGGTGGAGCTGCAACAAGAGACTAGCATATATGGTGGCTAACCTATTCGCAAAAGAGAGCGAGGAGAGAAGGCAAAAGCACGGTCAAACAACTATGATCAAGAAGTGATCCTAGAACAACCTACGTCAAGCATAACTCCAACACCGTGTTCACTTCCCGGACTCCGCTGGAAAGAGACCATCACGGCAACACACGCGGTTGATGCATTTTAATTAAGGTCAACTTCAAGTTTTCTACAACCGGACGTTAACAAATTCCCATCTGCCCATAACCGCGGGCACAACTTTCGAAAGTTCTAATCCCTGTAGGGGAGTCCCAACTTAGCCCATGACAAGCTCTCACGGTCAACGAAGGAATAGACCTCCTCCCGAGACGTTTCGATCAGACTCGGTATCCCGGTACAACAAGACATTTCGACAGGGTAAAACTAAACCAGCAACACCGCCCGAATGTGCCGACAAATCCCGATAGGAGCTGCACATATCTCTTTCTCAGGGCACACTCAGATGAGACTATCTACGAGTAAAACCAACCCTCAAGTTTCCCCGAGGTGGCCCCGTAGGCAGCTCAATTCGGACCAACACTCAGAGGAGCACTGGCCCGGGGGGGGGGGTAAAATAAGGATGACCCTCGGGATGGCCGACCCAAGGGAAAGAAAAGGCTAGGTGGCGAATGGTAAAACCAATGTTGGGCATTGCTGGAAGAGCTTTACTTAAGGCGAACTGTCAAGGGGTTCCCATTATAGCCCAACCGCGTAAGGGACGCAAAATCCGGGAACATAACACCGATATGACGGAAACTAGGGCGGCAAGAGTGGAACAAAACACCAGGCATAAGGCCGAGCCTTCCACCCTTTACCAAGTATATAGATGCATTAATTAACTAAGATATATTGTGATATCCCAATGAGTAAACGTGTTTCAACAAGGAACAACATCTCCATGTTCCAACAAGGAACAAACTTCAATCTTCACCTGCAACTAACAACGCTATAAGAGGGGTTGAGCAAAGCGGTAACATAGCCAATCAACGGTTTGCTAGGACAAGGTGTGTTAGAGGCTTGGTTCAACAATATGGGTGGCACGATAAGCAAGTGGTAGGTATCGCAGAATAGGCATAGCAAAAGAGCGAGCATCTAGCAAAGCAAAGATAGTAGTGATTTCGAGGGTATGATCATCTTGCCTGAAATCCCGCAAGGAAGAAGAACGAGTCCATGAAGAAGACAAACAGAACAAAGACGAACGGGTCCTCACAAACACGACGTTATCGGAACCAACCCTAAGAAGCAAACACCGGAAAAGAAGCAAACAACATAGTAAATAACCAACACATGAACATGGTATGATATGCGGGATGCGGTATGCGATGCATATGCATGATTTGACAAGGAATGCATGAACCTGGCATCAACTTGGAAATCCAAGTGTGCCACTGGAAAGATGAGATGAAATCGCTTGAAAACGATATAAAGATCACCGGAATCGGAGTTACGGTTTGGAAATGGCAAGCAATTCAAATATGACACCGGTCTGCGATTACAGCAAGTAGCCAACTAAATGCAATGAGATGAACATGCTACAGCACTTAAACATGACAACAAAATACATGGCAGGGATGCATTCAAGATGCTTAGCAAAAGTCTAGCACTGAGCTACGGCCAATTCATCCATTAACAGGCTCAAACAAGCATGGCAAAAATGCATATGGTAAACAGATCTCAGACTTAGTGAAATTAACACTAGCCTGGAATTTCAGATCAGGTAGCACACTTTGGAGCATGGAAACTATATGCTACAGGGCCTGAACATGGCAAAGTAAAGCATGGCATGGAGATACTCAGAGAGATTAACAAAAGTCCCTTAGTGACCTTGAGCCAAAAGGGATCAGAAAATACAATTGCAAGCATGTGAACATAGCAAAAACATAATCAGTTTTCAGACTTAGTGAAAACTGGCACATGCTGAAATATAACTCAAGTAGGCATGTTTACGAGCTCGATGCACTCACTACAGTGCAAGTAATGATAAGCTAAGCATACATGTATCAAGAACACACAAAATGCAAGCTAGACAAGGCAAGAACAATAGCATAGCATGCACGGATCAACTACAACATCATCGGCAAAATTGCAAACAAGTTGACAATCTGCCCAGATTCACAAAGTAGCAAAAGTAGAGCTCGATTGACTCAAGCTAGGGTGCTCCATAATTGCAAACAAATACATGGATGGATAGAGCACTACAAGGTTAACAAAACATCCTTACTGATCATCCTCAAAAGAGGCACGGATCTCTAGGAAACAACATGAACATATGGCATCATGGGATAAACAGCTCAAGGACTTAGTGGAATTGCTAAGTCCCATGAAAACAGAATTAACAAGTGCACCACTTTGCAAGCTTGTGCTAGTCACCACACACATCACAAAAATACATGGGTTGCACCTCTGGAAAGATGACAAAACCCTTAACAAAACATATGTAGAACTCATGGGCATATCATGCACACAATAATCATGGCAAAAATGACAAATAGCTAAATGGAGCAGCAGATCTGACAATTATCTCAAGTAGCCCTCTTCTAACAGCATTTCAGGCATCAAGATGAACTCAAATGAAAATGATGCAATGGAACAAATGATGTACTCTCTGAGATGAACATTTTGATATGCTATATGCATGAATCGGAGCTACGGATGCGAAGTTGTGTTGCGATGAACATGAGCACTTGGATCAGGAAAAACCGGGGACTCATTGATAATTATACCTCCGGAAAAGTCAAACCGGGACAAAGTGGTACGGGACAGAGGGATCCGGATCTGGACGGGGCGTTTGGATGGACGCGCGGGTGGATCTGATCCCGCTTCGCGGATCTCGCCGGAGACGTTCGTCGGAGACGGGGGAGACGGTGGCCGGCTCGAGGAGCTCCGGTGACCGGGCGGCGCGGCCGGGGTGAGCTCGCCGGCGGGAGGCACATGGCAGCGGAGGAAGCAGCGGGGAGGCGCGGCTGCGGAGGCGCGGCAGCGGCGAAGTGGCGGAGCTCGACGGCGGCGGCGGTGAGCGGCGGAGCGGCGCATCGGCGGGGCGACGGCGTAGGCGGCCGGCGGGAGGCGCGCGACGCCGGGCGGCGGGGTTGAGAGGCGGCGGCACGGGCGGCCCTCGCGAGGCGCAAGGAGACGCCCGGGCGGCGGCGCGCTGGTTCAGGCCCGGCGGGCCAGATCTGGGCCTGCGGGCCCGGCGGCTGCGGGGGAGCCGGCGAGGTGACGTGGCGCGCTCCCGTTGGCCGGGAGCGGCCGCTGGGGTGAGGTGGCGTGACCTGATTGGTCGGAGTGATGTGGCGGCGGCGGTGGACACGTCCAGCGGCGGGACGGACATGTCCGGTGGCGCGAGGAGGAAGATGGCTAGGGTTCATCCGCGAATTTTTGGGAGGGGAGCACATATTTATAGGTAGAGGGAGCTAGGAGAGTCCAAATGAGGTGCGATTTTCGGCCACGCGATCATGATCGAACGCTCTAGATGATGGAGAAGGTTTAGGTGGGTTTTGGGCCAAATTGGAGGGGTGTTGGGCTGCAACACACACGAGGCCTTTTCGGTCCCTCGGTTAACCGTTGGAGTATCAAACGAAGTCCAAATGGTACGAAACTTGACAGGCGGTCTACCGATAGTAAACCAAGGCCGCTTGACAAGTCTCGGTCCAATCCGGAAATGTTTAATCCCCACACATGAAAGAAAGGTAGAAAAGACCACCGGAGGAGAACGGAGCGCCGGAATGCAAAATGGACAACGGGAAAAAATGCTCGGATGCATGAGACGAACATGTATGCAAATGAAATGCACATGAAGACATGATATGCAATGCATGACACGCAAGCAATGACAACACAACAACAGCGAATAACTGCACGACACCTGGCACATCGGTCTCGGGGCGTTACACTTGTGGGCCTACTGAGTTGACGGGGACAGTGGGCTTTGTCAATTTAGTCAATATGCACGATTCTAGCTCCAATGACTGTACGATGTCCATCCAACGACCGTAGTGCTTCTTCGACCTCTGGTCTTCTTGCTCCAGCCGCTCAAACCAGCGCCGATCGTGCCTCGTGCTCCCGCCTCCCGTGGCCGGCTGCGATGCCGCAGAGGCCTCACCGCCCCCTACTACTCCCACTGCTGGCCAGCCCATCCCTCTAGTCACCCACACCCCCTGTTATTCCGCGGCGATGGTAACCTCACACCGCAGCGAACTAGTGAACCCTCATACTCCTCTACGCGTGGGCATCCACTACCACGTCTTCCTCGGCTCCGCGTTGTCCCCTTCCTAGGCCTCACTGTTGTCCACCGCCCTGGTGCTCTCGGCGCGGCATGGTCAACGTGGTCAAGGAATGACTTCCATCGGATGTGGATTGTACGTAGAGAGGCTGACAGCTGGGTCCACGGCCACAGCAAGGAAGTGCCTCCTTATTACGTGGAAAATAATGATTCCTCCACCTGACAGCAAGGACCCACCGGACGGGCAACCGTATTTCATGAAAAAAATCTTTCCCCTGACTACTGGGACCTACCAGCTACATCTTCGCACACAAGGAAGTGCGTCTGGGCAAAAAAAAACGATTCGCTCCCCTGTCTGCTGAGACCCACCAGCTACATCTTCGCACACAAGGAAGTGCCTGATAGTCGGGACCCACCTGGTCGAAGTGTACGTAGCGTTGTCATTCTGGTTGTGAATGTGTACGTACATACTAGTCGATGTAGAGGCACGCACGTGTCGTAGTAGAGGTGCGCACGTAGCATGTACACGTACATACAGCGGCCAATGTGCAAGAAATAAAATACGGCCACGTACGTACATACGGGCAAGGTCTCGAACGCCTACTCGCGCATACGTACGGCTAGGGCTCGTGTACATGGCTGGGTCGGAATGGAGAAACTGCATCGTCGTCGTGTTCATGGGGAGGCAACGGAATGCGTCGTGTTCATCGGGAGGCAACGGAACGCGTGGGAGCCAACCGGCTTGGATGGAACAACCGACGGAAACGAGGCCTGTTGTACCGCACAACGGAGGAAACGGCCTTGTGTTCGACCGACCATGTTCGAAACAGGATCCTGTTCATCGGGAGGGGTCTGGCGTACCGCAAAACGGAGGAAACAGACCTCCTACGGTCGAAACGGGGTCCTGTTGATCGGGAGGGGTGTGGCATACCGCAAAACGGGGGAAACGGACTTGTGTTGGAGCGCTACGGTCGAAACGCGGGTCCTGTTCATCGGGAGGGGTGTGGCGTACTGCAAAACAGGACTCTACGGGATACTGTTCATCTCCACCGTCGACCCCCTCCAGCCTCCACGGGCTACTATTCATCCACCGTCGACCCCCTCCAGCCTCCACCTGCGACTGTTCATCCACGAGCTCCTGTTCATCCAGCCTCCACCGCGCGCTACTCCACTGGCTACCGTTCAACCAACCCTCTCCACGGGCTCCTGTTCAACCACCCCTCCACGGGGTCATCCTGTTCATCCAGCCCTCCACGGGGTCCTGTTCATCCAGCCCCAATCGGCTCGATCGATCGGGGTCCTGTTCATCCAGAGGCAACACCACGGGGTCCTGTTCATCCACCCCACTGGGAACTGTTCATCCAAACCCCCAGCAACACTCACTGTTCATCCAGAGGCAGCATCAATCGTCTTCAGTTAGCAGCAGTAGCGAAGGAATTGCTCGATCGGGTTCAGTTAACAGCCATCAATCCATCACTCGGGTTCAGTAACGCGTAGCTTGCAGTGCAATCGCTCGGGTTCAGTTAGAGACCAACGCCTCGCTCGGGTTCAGTTAGAGCCCAACGCCTCGCACCCGCGCACGTGCGTGTACGAGAGAAACGCGCATCGCTCGGCCCCGACCACCCACCGTAACCGGGAACACCCCAATATTTTCATCGCCTCACTTCTACCACGGTTTTTTCTGTCATGGACGGCCCAAAGAATGTCATGCAGCTGCGTCTCCGGCCCGCCTAGGACGAAAAGCCCATTTTCTGTCATGATTTTTTGTCATAGAAGTAGAAGCCCACCACATCTATGATGATATCGGGTTTTGTCACAATTATTGTCATAGTAGTGTCATAAGTATGACAGACTTTTTTTCGTTCGGCTCAAAATGTCACAGATGTGTCTTTTTTTGTAGTGTGTGGTTGGTGAAGCCACCTTGCCCCGGGTCCTCCGTAGCACGTCCATCACTCCTTCGATAAAATAAAATAATGAGTTCTGACACGCAAGTCATATAAGTGACAATCCCTTGGCTCCAGCCATTATGTCGTACTATGACGCGCATGTCACTTATCGTTACATCATATAACCATCTCATAAATAAACTCATTATCATGACGAAGGTTGTACCACATCACATGCAACATGCAAAACCAAGTTAAACATCCTCTAATTGGGTTCACAAATTTTAATTACGTGGCTTTTAGGGTTTCTGGATAACTCTAACTACCTACGTCTACCATTAAAGCGATAATTCTTGTTGCTAGATTAACTTTTGGGGTGTCTGAGGGAAGATACTTAATTAAAAATCTATATCCCCACACTAAACTTCGTCAATACACATGACCCCCTAGCAGGTCGAACATCTTCATCGCCCTCTCATTTTTGCGACCGTTCACTATTCTTGACTATGATGAAGCCCAGAGAACTGTTAGCAGATCATCGGCAGCCAGAGCCGATCGATTGTTTGAACTTTGTAAAAAAATCATCATGTCGTCAATGAACTGAACCAAAGCAATACTTGAGGGAAGCATAGCAAGAACATCAAACCTTCACATCCACATGTGATCTAGATTGAAACCGGCATCTACTCCTAGAACAGCTCATGATGCCACTGTTTGGAAACATAGTAGAAAACAAAAAAAATCGCCCTACGATCAAACCAGGAACACTATGAAGATGCATAATAGTTTAGATCGGATCATTACCAATTCTGAGTTGCAGTGGAAGAAGAGTCAGTGTAGATTGTACTTGAAGTCCCTCAAACCGTCCATGACGATCCTCGAACAATTCACAATGATCCCTCGAACAAAAGAAGATGATAACCGTGAAAGCTTGCAAGCGTGCAAGCTTCACAATCCGGCAGCGCTTCATTGTCCAGAGCTAATCACCAATGGAGAATTAGAGGGAGAAGAAGATAACCGCATAGGGATTCCCTATTATGAGGATTTAGAGAGAACTAGAAGATCTAGTCTAGATCAAACTAGACGAGAACTAGACCAAGAGATGACTAGAGGAGCCTTCAAAACTTGTGTTCTAGGGGCTAACAACATCCCTCTATTTATATGTTGAGCCCTGAGGTCGCAACTTGGGGAGGGGGCATCCGCAAAGTCGGTTTGGAACACAAGGAGGAGTCCTTGCATTCCAGCATGGAACACCAAGGTTCCTGGTGTTTCCGGAAATGCCACGGACCTTGGCTTATGGCTCAGTACCAAACGCCAAGGACCCTGGCGTTTGGACCAGGACGAGACGCCAAGGAACCTGGCGTATGGCCCCTGTCCTTTGCAAAACCCCTTTTGCACTGATCTCAAGCCTCATGGGTCTTATCCCTTAGCCCTAGCCAAGGTGTTCTCGCACCAGAACATTTCTGGAAATATCAGGAACTCTTTCAGAACTCTCTCAAAACTATTTCATATATTCCCAAAACTATTAGAAGAATATTTTTTCATAACTCTTGCTCCACTAACACTCAACAGATTGTGATACCCTTAAGCTTGTGACCCTGTGGGTTCGGTAAAAATATAGACATGAATAATACCCGTTTTGTCCAATGGCTGATAGCGGGACCTTGGACATCCATATTGATCCCTATGAATACATGAATGACATTCAAGTGAACCTTTGGTATCATGTGCTATTCCCTTTGCTCCGCGATACTTTACAAAACCCGAGGTGAGATATAATGGTATCCTCTTGAGTTATACACATGCTCACTATACCGTCTCCTTATTACCGGTTTTGTTCTTCTTTCTCGTTAATATGTACCGACATTCCCGTGACATAGTCACCTGTGTATGGCCAGACAATGATGGATGCTGTCACACCGAGAGGGTCCTAAGAATATCTCTCCATCATCGGAGGAGCAAATTCAACTCTCGAGTTATTAGTCCCTTGTCAAACTTTCTGATGAACCCGTAAGTTGTCGTTATGATCACCGTGTTACATATGACATTTGAGCAACCCCAAAGTTCATCGTATGATAAGAAGTGACTATGATACTCTCATGGTCTAAGAAAATAAATCACACATTAACACTTCATGTTATAACAATTGACTTCTGACATCTCAAAGTATAACAAACAAGATTGGGTCAATTCAATATGACCGTTCTTCCAACATCATACTCTCAATGTTGTTTTAGGAATATCATTACACTTAACGATATCTTAAGATCTGGAAAACGTGATCACTAACAATAGTTTTACTAATCTTAGAGACAAGACTAGGAATCTTATTTTATCGTTTATCAGTCCACACGTGCGAGTTTTTCACTGAATCACATATCCTAGGATCATAACAGTTATAACATAGAATATAAACTCTCAGTTATGAACATAGAAATATAATAATACAATAGTATTGCCTGTAGTGCATATTTCCAATAGTTGGGCCTCGTTGAGTTGCGTCAACACAACATTGTTTAACTTTTTGCTAGAGGCGTGCTACCTCCTCTCCACACCGCTGGAAGACACCAGCTTGCTCATGAGCTCCTTCTTCAGCGCTTCGAGCTCATACTGAAGCACTCCTTGCTGGTCCTTACTCCTCCACATCTCACCGCAAAATACGTGACATTCCTCCCGCTCCTTCTGAAGGGAGGCTTCAAGGTCATGCTTTGATGTGGCCAAATCATCCAGCTCGCCCTTAGCAGCCCGCATGGTTTCCTCTGCCTTTGTGCGAGCCTTCTGGCCTCATCTATGTCACATCGGATAGTAGTTGCCTCCTCAGTGGCTAACAAAATGTGGGTAACTCCTGTTAACTAAACAAAAATCGTGAAGTTGATAATTGCTCGAAATGACATATGTGTAACAATCAGAACCACCTTAATTTAATAAAAGCAAACATGATGTGATCAACAATAAGCCTGGTAGTCCCCACATCGACTTATGGACACACCAAACATTTCTGTCGAACCCAAGATGATAAACCAAGTGAATCCGTATTATGATAATTATAATGAAAATTATGATATCTAGATTTCAATGTTCAAACCAATGCACAATTTTTAATTCGATAAACATGTAGGCATCTCATTTGCACCAAATCAAACCAAGTGAATCTGGACGACCATGTTAGGTAATCGAATCATGCGTAAAAGTATAATCAACACCATTTTTGGTTCTTCAAATTATTAAACCCAACATGCAAGCCACATTTTCTATGCTCTAGAAGTTTCCATGAATATGACTGCCTAATATACACTAGAAATCGCTATAAAATATTTGTTAGGTTGTCTATAATTTATAAATCGCTATCATAATATTCAATATTAAAATATATATATATATATATATATATATATATGAACACATGCATGTATATATAAATGTGTATACACTACATTGTTTATGCAATATTAGAAAAATAAATATGAAAGATTGTCTTAACAATAAATAATTTTTTTGGTCCATCATAAATTTTTTCATTTTGTAGATTTAAAATTTTCAATTATATACATTACAATTGCATACCAATGAATAAGTGATAAAAAATATTTTATGTGGCTAAGTGATAAAAAATATTAATTACAACTATAATATGGTATACTTAGTTTAAAATAAATATAAAAGTTTAATATGAAAAACAATTGTTTTACATCGCCCCGGGCCCAAAAATACTATGGACCGGTTCTGCGAGTTGGACCCGAACGCCAAGGAGTTTATCTTGAGTTGGATGATTAGTAGGTGGGGGAGAGGAATGAAGTGCATCGACCTAGAATACTCCTCTGCCGAAGCATTTCTCCATAAAGTTGTCAGATGGCTTTAAATATCAGAATGAATACATGATATGGGTGCACGAATCTCCAACCAAGATGGAAGGCTCAGCCATGCGCGGGATATCCCGCGCATGGTAGAATCACTTTTCTCCATTATACTGTTACTCAAATCAATGTTGCCCAAACCAACTCATCACTCGCAAAAGAAAAAGGAAAAAAGCAAACAAACTACCCCAGGCCGTTGCCTGCGAAAATTGCCGGAAAAGTGCGGGAAGGAATGGAATTGGGGCCGCGCACTTTCCCCCCATTGGCGGCGGTTGCGAAATCCATTGCTCGCTCCAATGGATGGACACAAGGTCGCCGCTCGCGTGCAGGAGCCCTCCCTCCTGCAGCCAACGACCAGTAGTACTGACTTTTCACCCCATACATGCAAACTGTGAATTTCTTTCTTTTTCAACAAGCAAGTCGAACGATACTACTACTTGCACAGTGAATTACTCGTAAAAAACCTGCACAGTGAATTGGAACAAGTGGTGGACGTAACAAACATTTAACAGAAAAGGATGCCACTTGGGCTCTCCCCGATTTGGCGAATCCCCCGATCTGGTGCATCCCACGCCTATATAAATACACATTGCACACCACCGGTTCATCCGGCTCCCATCTCCATGATAACCCACAAGTATAGGGGATCGCAACAGTTTTCGATAAGTAAGAGTGTCGAACCCAACAAGGAGCTAAAGGCAGAACAAATATTCCCTCAAGTTCTATCGACCACCGATACAACTCTACACACGCTTGACGTTCGCTTTACCTAGAACAAGTATGAAACTAGAAGTACTTTGTAGGTGTTTTTGGATAGGTTTGCAAGGTAATAAAGAGCGCGTAAATAAAACGTAGGGGCTGTTTAGATAAAGACACAACTAAATTAGTTTTAGTAAAGAGCTTTGTGTTACGAGAAAGTTATTTGTCCCTAGGCAATCGATAACTAGACCGGTAATCATTATTGCAATTTTATTTGAGGGAGAGGCATAAGCTAACATACTTTCTCTACTTGGATCATATGCACTTATGATTGGAACTCTAGCAAGCATCTCCAACTACTAAAGATCAATAAGGTAAAACCCAACCATAGCATTAAAGCATCAAGTCCTCTTTATCCCATACGCAAACAACCTACTTACTCGGGTATATGCGTCACTCACACCACCCACCATAAGCAAATCATGACCATATTGCAAACCCTACAGCGGGAATCCCTCACGCTTGCGCGACACGGAGAGCACCATAGGACAGCAGCAATAATAAAACATGCAACTCAAACCAATCACGATCATCAAATAACCCATAGGACAAAACAAATCTACTCAAACATCATAGGATAGCCATGCATCATTGGGAAATATTGAGCACCATGTTTAAGTAGAGATTACAGTGGGTAAAAGAGAGGTTACACTGTTGCATAGAGGGGGGAAGAGTTGGTGATGATGGCGGTGAAGTTGTTGGTGAAGATTGTGGTGATGATGCTGGCCCCGGTGGCACTCCGGCGCCACCAGAAGCGAGGGGGAGAGAGCCCACTCCTCCTTCTTCTTCCCTGACCTCCTCCCTAGATGGGAGAAGGGTTTCCCCTCTGGTCCTTGGTCTCCATGGCGTGGGAGGGGCGAGAGCCCCTCCGAGATTGGATCTGTCTCTCTGTCTCTCTCTGTTTCTGCGTTCTCTCTGGCTGCCATTTCACCGTTTCATATATATATGGAGATCCGTAACTCCGATTGGACTGAAATCTTCGCCGTGATTTTTTCCTAAAAATTAGCTTTCTTGCGGTCGAAGAAGGGCATTAACCGCCTTACGGGGGGCCCACGAGGGTCAGGGGCGCGCCCCCTGCCTCGTGCCCCCCTCGGGAACCGTCTCGTGTGGATTTTTCTTCCCATATTCTCCGAATATTCCAAAAATAATCTCCGTCCATTTTTATCCCGTTTGGACTCCGTTTGATATGGATATTCTGCGAAACAAAAAACATGCAACAAACAGGAACTGGCATTGGGCACTGGATCAATATGTTAGTCCCAGAAAATAGTACAAAAAGTTGCCAAAAGTATATGAAAGTTGTAGAATATTGGCATGGAACAATCAAAAATTATAGATACGACAGAGACATATCAGCATCCCCAAGCTTAATTCCTGGTCGACCTCGAGTAGGTAAATGATAAAAAAGATAATTTTTGATGTGGAATGCTACCTAGCATAATCTTGATCACATATCTAATCATGGCATGAATATTAAGACACGAGTGATTCAAAGCAATAGTCTATCATTTGACATAAAACAATAATACTTCAGGCCTACTAATAAAGCAATCATGTCTTTTCAAAATAATATGGCCAAAGAAAGTTATCCCTACAAAATCATATAGTCTGTCTATGCTCCATCTTCACCACACAAAATATCCAAATCATGCACAACCCTGATGACAAGCCAAGCAATTGTTTCATACTTTTGATGTTCTCAAACCTTCTCAACTTTCACGCAATACATGAGCGTGAGCCATGGATATAGCACTATAGGTGGAATAGAATATGATGGTGGAGGTTGTGTGGAGAAGACAAAAAGGAGAAGATAGTCTCACATCAACTAGGTGTATCAATGGGCTATGGAGATGCCCATCAATAGATATCAATGTGAGTGAGTAGGGATTGCCATGCAACGGATGCACTAAGAGCTATAAGTGTATGAAAGCTCAGACTGAAAACTAAGTGGATGTGCATCCAACTTGCTTGCTCATGAAGACCTCGGGCGTTTGAGGAAGCCCATCATCGAAATATACAAGCCAACTTCTATAATGAAAATTCCCACTAGTATATGAAAGTGATAACTCAAGAGTCTCTCTGTATGAAGAACATGGTGCTACTTTGAAGCACAAGTGTGGTAAAATGATAGTAACATTGCCCCTTCTCTATTTTTCTCTCATTTTTTGGTCCTCCTTTTTTTCGTCCGAAGTCTCATCCCGACTTGTGGGGCAATCATAGTCTCCATCATCCTTTCCTCACTGGGGAAATGCTCTAATAATGATGATCATCACACTTTTATTTACTTACAACTCAATATTACAACTCGATACTAGAACAAAGATATGACTCTATATGAATGCCTTCGGTGGTGTACCGGGATGTGCAATGATCTAGCATAGCAATGACATCAAAAAATGGACAAGCCATGAAAACATCATGCTAGCTATCTTACGATCATGCAAAGCAATGTGACAATGAATGCTCAAGTCATGTATATGATGATGATGGAAGTTGCATGGCAATATATCTCGGAATGGCTATGGAAATGCCATGATAGGTTGGTATGGTGGCTGTTTTGAGGAAGGTATATGGTGGGTTTATGGTACCGGCGAGAGTTGCGCGGTAGTAGAGAGGCTAGAAATGGTGGAAGGGTGAGAGTGCGTATAATCCATGGACTCAACATTAGTCATAAAGAACTCACATACTTATTGCAAAAATCTATTAGTCATCGAAACAAAGTACTACGCGCATGCTCCTAGGGGGATAGATTGGCAGGAAAAGACCATCGCTTGTCCCCGACCGCCACTCATAAGGAAGACAATCAATAAATAAATCATGCTCCGACTTCATCACATAACGGTTCACCATACGTGCATTCTACAGGAATCACAAACCTCAACACAAGTATTTATACTAATCCACAACTACCGACTAGCATGACTCTAATATCACCATCTTTATATCGCAAAACTATTGCAAGGAATCAAACATATCATATTCAGTGACCTACAAGTTTTATGTAGGATTTTATGACTAACCATGTGAATGACTAGTTCCTGTCATCTCTCTAAATAGATATAAGTGAATCAAGAGAGTTTAAATATTTCTACAAAAGATATGCCCACACTCTAACAAATATAAGTGTAGCAAAAGAGCATTCTACAAATGGCGGTTTTCTATGTAAAGAGAAACATGCAATCCAAACTTCAAATGATATAAGTGAAGCACATGAAGCATTCTATAAAGCCATACTCAAAAGATTTAAGTGAAGTGCAAAGAGAAATCTATAAATCAACCAAGGACTATCTCATACCAGCATGGTTCATAAAAGAAAAATGAAAACTAAATGCAAAAGACGCTCCAAGATTGCACATATCGCATGAACGAAACGAATCTGAAACATATTGATACTTGTTAAAGAAAGAGGGGATGCCTTCCGGGGCATCCCCAAGCTTAGACACTTGAGTCTCCTTGAATATTTACTTTTGGTGCCTAGTGCATCCCCAAGCTTGAGCTCTTTCCTCTCTTCCTTCTTCTCATATCGAGACCTTCAACAGAAAACTCGGTAAGATCCGTTAGTATAATAAAGCAAATCACTACTCTAAGTACTATTGCAAACCAATTCATATTTTGTTTTTTCATTGTAGCTACTGTAATATAACTTTTTCATGGCCTAATCCACTGATATAAATCGATAGTTTCATCAAAACAAGCAAACTATACATCAAAAACAGAATCTGTCTAAAACAGAATAGTCTGTAATAATCTGAACATTCACCATACCTATGGTACTCCAAAAATTCTACCAAAATTATGAAAAATAAACAATTTGTATAGAAAGACAATGCAAAATGTTTCAGAACCGTTTGACGTTCCAGTAAAAAAATGTAAAATCGCGCACTACAGCCAAAGTTTCTGTCCTGCACCGTGCAAACCAACAAGCAAAGTAAACATCCTAAAGGGAAATCTTGGCACATTATTTTTATAATACAATGGAATTGTACAAGAGCATAATTATTTTTGTTGAAAAGTTTCTGTAATTAAGATTCACAAAGTTTCCATGGGCATGACCAAAGTTCAAGGACGTCCCCCACTTTCACAATGCTCGTCTATCTCACTTTCACTTTTCTTTTTGAAAAGTTTTGGGTTCCCCTCATTAGTTTTTTGTTTTTAATCTATATAAAAGCACACATCAGAAATAAATGACTCCCTAAAACTTCCGGGTTGTCTCCCTGGTAGCGCTTTCTTTAAAGCCATTAAGCTAGGCATATAGTGCTCAAGTAATGGATCCACCCGGATCCCAATGTATATCAAATCCAATTTCAATTAAGAATGATTCGTAATTTAGTAGTGAGCACAAAGTAACATATATCACACAACAACGAAGTCTAACTCTCTTCCTATGCATCGGCATGTCATACAAGAACAATTCATGCACACAAAGTAAAGGCCAATGCATAGTATAAACAGTTTCTTGCAATTTTATTATGTTGGAAACATAGAGAGGTGGAGATATAGTTCCTCTCTCATAATAATGGCAAGTAGGAGCAGAAAGCAAATGCATATTACATTCATCAAAATCATCATGTGCAATGGTAAAAAGGCAACCCATCAATATAATCCTTAATAAGTGCAAACTTCTTCGATATAGTGTAGTCGGGAGAATTCAAAAATATAATAGGACTATCATGCGTGGGTGAAATAGCAACAATTTCATGTTTAACATAAGGAACTATAGCAAGTTCATCTCCATAAGTATAATTCATATTGGCATCTTGGTCACAGGCATAGCAAGCATCATCAAAAAGGGATATTTCAAGAGAATCAACAGGATCATGACAATCATCATAGCAATCATTCTTCGGTAAGCACGAAGGGAAATTAAACAATGTATAAGTTGAAGAGTTACTCTCGTTAGAAGGTGGGCATGGGTAGCTAATCCTCTCTTCCTCCTTTTATTCTTCACTCTCCTCATAATCTTTTTCATCCAATGAGCTCACAGTTTCATCAATTTCTTCTTCCATAGACTCCTGCAATATATTAGTCTCTTCTTGGACAGCGGAGGAGTCCTCAATATATGGTTTAACATAGGCATTAGAAGCATAATTATCATAACAATATTCAAGTATGGCAAAATTTTCAGATTTGTAAAGAGTAGCATCATACTTTTCAATCAAACAAGCAATTTCATAAGCACCCTTAAAAGCAACAAATTCTTCAATTTCTTGAACATCATAGTAATTATAAACACCCTAAGTATAAGAAGATACGATTCCATTATCACTAAACAAACATTGGTAGGGAAGGTGTTTCTTAGGGTCTTCAGAACAACAAGTAATATCATATATTTCACATAAGTTCCAAGCAAAGCATTGCAAATGATGAATTTGATCCAGTAAACGTTTCCCTTTTTCAGATATGCGGTGTCGCACATAACAAGCATGCTCATCTAAAGATTTTCCCTCAACTAAGCTAGTTGGGGTTTCAGCACGAGCACATAGGGATCGAAGATGATCCAAGTAATAAGCTTCAGGAGTGTGATAGATTTCGAGTGGTTCTTCAACCATTGGTTCAGTAGGTACAACTAATTTTTTTTGGTATTTTGCATTTCCTACCCATAACTAAAGATAGAAAACAACTAAGAACAACAAATAAAAATTACTTAGTGATAGAGCAAACAAGCACACACAAGAATATTCACCACACGCTATGACTTCCCGGCAACGGCGCCAGAAAAAGGTCTTGATAATCCACAAGTATAGGGGATCGCAACAGTTTTCGATAAGTAAGAGTGTCGAAGCCAACGAGGAGCTAAAGGCAGAACAAATATTCCCTCAAGTTCTATCGACCACCGATACAACTCTACACACGCTTGACGTTCGCTTTACCTAGAACAAGTATGAAACTAGAAGTACTTTGTAGGTGTTTTGGATAGGTTTGCAAGGTAATAAAGAGCACGTAAATAAAACGTAGGGGCTGTTTAGATAAAGACACAACTCAATTAGTTTTAGTAAAGAGCTTTGTGTTACCATAAAGTTATTTGTCCCTAGGCAATCGATAACTAGACCGGTAATCATTATTGTAATTTTATTTGAGGGAGAGGCATAAGCTAACATACTTTTTCTACTTGGATCATATGCACTTATGATTGGAACTCTAGCAAGCATCCGCAACTACTAAAGATCATTAAGGTAAAACCCAACCATAGCATTAAAGCATCAAGTCCTCTTTATCCCATACGCAAACAACCTACTTACCCGGGTATATGCTTCTGTCACTCACGCCACCCACCATAAGCAAATCATGAACATATTACAAACCCTATAGCGGGAATCCCTCATGCTTGCGTGACACGGAGAGCACCATAGGACAACACCAATAATAAAACATGCAACTCAAACCAATCACGATCATCAAATAACCCATAGGACAAAATGGATCTACTCAAACATCATAGGATAGCCATACATCATTGGGAAATAATATATAACATTGAGCACCATGTTTAAGTAGAGATTATAGTGGGTAAAGAGATGTTACACCACTGCATAGAGGGGGGAAGAGTTGGTGATGATGGCGGTGAAGTTGTTGGTGAAGATTGTGGTGATGATGCTGGCCCCCGGTGGCACTCCGGCGCCACCGGAAGCGAGGGGGAGAGAGCCCCACTCCTTCTTCTTCTTCCTTGACCTCCTCCCTAGATGGGAGAAGGGTTTCCCCTCTGGTCCTTGGTCTCCATGGCGTGGGAGGGGAGAGAGCCCCTTCGAGATTGGATCTGTCTCTCTTTCTCTCTCTGTTTCTGCGTTCTCTTTGGCTGCCCTTTCACCATTTCGTATATATATGGAGATCCGTAACTCCGATTGGACTGAAATCTTCGCCGTGATTTTTTCCTAAAAATTAGCTTTCTTGCGGCCGAAGAAGGGCATTAACCGCCTTACAGGGGGCCCACGAGGGTCAAGGCGCACCCAGGGAGGTGGGGTGCGCCCCCTACCTCGTGCCCCCCTCGAGAACCGTCTCGCGTGAATTTTTCTTCCCATATTCTCCGAATATTTCAAAAATAATCTCCATCCGTTTTTATCCTGCTTGGAATCCGTTTGATATGGATATTCTGCGAAACAAAAAACATGCAACAAACAGGAACTGGCACTGGGCACTGGATCAATATGTTAGTTGATACGTCTCCAACATATCTATAATTTTTGATTGCTCCATGCTATATTATCTTCTGTTTTGGACATTATTGGGCTTTATTATTCACTTTTATATTGTTTTTGGGACTAACCTATTAACCGGAGGCCTAGCCTAGAATTGATGTTTTTTTTTGCCTATATTAGGGTTTCAAAGAAAAGGAATATCAAACGGAGTCCAAACGGAACAAAACCTTTGGGAACGTGATTTTTGGAACGAACAAGATCCAGGAGACTTGGACCCTAGGTCAAGCAACCAACAGGGAGGCCACGAGGTTGGGGGTGCGCCTACCCCCTAGGCGTGCCCTCCACCCTCGTGGGCCCCTTGTTGCTCCACCGATGTACTCCTTCCTCCTATATATACCTACGTACCCCCAAACGATTAGATACAGAGCCAAAACCCTAATTCCACTGCCATAACTTTCTGTATCCACGAGATCCCATCTTGGGGCCTGTTCCGGAGCTCCACCGGAGGGGGCATCGATCATGGAGGGCTTCTACATCAACACCATAGCCCTTCCGATGAAGTGTGAGTAGTTTACCTCGGACCTTCGGGTCCATAGTTATTAGCTAGATGGCTTCTTCTCTCTTTTTGGATCTCAATACAAAGTTCGCCCCCTCTCTTGTGGAGATCTATTCGATGTAATCTTCTTTTGCAGTGTGTTTGTTGAGATCGATGAATTGTGGGTTTATGATCAAGTTTATCTATGAACAATATTTGAATCTTCTCTAAATTCTTTTATGTATGATTGGTTATCTTTGCAAGTCTCTTCGAATTATCAGTTTGGTTTGGCCTACTAGATTGATCTTTCGTGCAATGGGAGAAGTGCTTAGCTTTGGGTTCAATCTTGCGGTGTCCTTTCCCAGTGACAGTAGGCGCAGCAAGGCACGTATTGTATTGTTTCCATCGAGGATAACAAGATGGGGTTTTCATCATATTGCATGAGTTTATCCCTCTACATCATGTCATCTTGCTTAAGGCGTTACTCTGTTCTCTTGAACTTAATACTCTAGATGCATGCTGGATAGCGGTCGATGTGTGGAGTAATAGTAGTAGATGCAGGCAGGAGTCGGTCTACTTGTCTCGGACGTGATGCCTATATACACGATCATACTTAGATATTCTCATAACTATGCTCAATTCTGTCAATTGCTCAACAGTAATTTGTTCACCCACCGTAAAATACTTATGCTCTTGATAGAAGCCACTAGTGAAACCTATGGCCCCCGGGTCTATCTTCATCATATTAATCTTCAACACTTAGTTATTTTCATTGCCTTTTATTTTACTTTGCATCTTTATCATAAAAATACCAAAAATAGTATCTTATAATATCTATCAGATCTCACTCTCATAAGTGACCGTGTAGGGATTGACAACCCCTTATCGCGTTGGTTGTGAGGATTTATTTGTTTTGTGTAGGTGCGAGGGACTCGCGTGTAGCCTCCTACTGGATTGATAGCTTGGTTCTCAAAAACTGAGGGAAATACTTACGCTACTTTGTTGCATCACCCTTTCCTCTTTAAGGGAAAGCCAACGCAGTGCTCAAGAGGTAGCAATAAGGTTTATTCCTTTCAAGTCTCCTGCAAGCAAGTTGGTTTTCTTATTATGGATCTTTGATCTTTTGCTTGTGATCTATTTAAATGTTACTTTAATCTCTGGGCAACGGGGGGCCTAATTGGGTTAGAGAGCTTAAGATCTAGCAGAAAGAATGTGATGCAGAATGGATTTTGGTTAGACCAACTAAGCGTCGATCATCCCTAGGTCTCTTGGGCATGCATAAACCTCCTACTAGATCTTCTATCAAATCGGCAGACTTGGCTAAGAAGAAACTTTATTTTGCCACTTGTGAACAATACTCAGCATGCAAAGGTTATAGATATCCTGCAGTGAAAAAATGTATTGATGCGATCATAGATGGAGATTATGAGGTTTCTGCTCATGAGTGTGTTGTCATCCGGCAGTCTCCTCCCATGGACTTGCATTGGACGGTGGCTCGACCACCCATTGTGTTTGGTACGGTTGCGCCGTTGCCGAAGTTGGGCAGGCCGGCGAACCCCACACCGGAGAGCATTCTGGAGTCTTTGGAATAGATTCCCGTGCATGACAGTGATCTATCCGCGTGAATCGCAGAGGCGGGATTGATATCTATTCAAACTGATCAATTAGTTATTTGCCCTATGCAATGTGAGATCCTGCCGGGAGATGGCCCATCATTGAGAATAGTCCAATTTCCGGTGGGCCTTCTAGCCTCTCTAGCCCGAGCCCAATGCCCATTGCTCACGATATTCCTACCTATCAAGAGGCTGCTTGGAAATTTGAAGAAATGGTTGACGACATGGTGGACCGCATTGTTACTTGCACTATTTGTTCTCAGAGGGGCCACATGTCATCTGCCTGTGGAATTCGAGCGGTCTGCACGGCTTGCTCTCGCCCGGGTCACTCTAGGAAGGATTGCAATGATTCCACGTGCTCCAATGGATTGGTTTGGAAGCCAATTTCTCAGCAACAAAATACGAGTATTTTGGAATCCTCTGCCTGTCATGGGAAGGGAGCCGGAGTTATTGGGATAAATTGTCTGGTCGCATCATCGCTGCCCACATTCTTGCAAGCTCCCTCTCCTCCCTCCCAAGAAAACCTATCGGAGTAATTGGACATGGATACCCCGAAGATGGCAAGACGATATTTCAAGACATCGGGGCTAGCAAATCCCCTCAGTCCGACTGCTGGCTGCTGACTGCTCCACCAGTTCGACTGCTGGCTGCTGACTGCTCCACCAGGCCGACTGCTGGCTGCCGACTGCTCCACTAGGCCGACTTTTGGCTGCCGACTGCTCCACCAGGCCGACTGTTGGCTGCCGACTACTCCACCAGGCCGACTGCTGGCTGCCGACTGCTCCACCAGGCCGACTGCTGGCTGCCGACTCCTCCGCCAGGCCGACTACCCGAAGTCAACTGCAGTCTGACGAGACACCGATGGGACGACCATACCACGACGTCATCTACAGTGTACCGTGTCCCCTGGGTACTGATTTATAAAGTACCCCAGGGGACAAGCACGACATGCACCATGCCACTAGCCATGCCTACATAGCTTGGCTTGTAAGCTACCCAAGGTAGCTTACAACCAAAGCCACTACCACCCATGCCAACTCCTATATATATAGGCACACATCCATCCATCAGGGGATGGACACACTCACGCACACACACAAGCTAGCTAGCTAGCAAGAGAGCTAGCTAGCAATCCATCCACCCACTCCTACGGGCAAGCATGCCCAAGCACACCCATTCGTCCAAGAGCAACGGCCACCATGCCACATGCATATACGACGCCAGATGCCTATGGCACTGACCTCATATACAGCTCCAGGAGCACTCTGTACCAGATATACCACATATACTCAGACATGCAGGAGTAGGGGTGTTATCTTTCTGGAGAGCCCCGAACCTGGGTAAACTAGCGCGTGATACCCGCATACCCGTCCCTGGATATTCCGGCAGCAGTCTTGCCCTCACACGAAGCCACCTTGTTGCATATGTCGTCTTGCACCCCCCGTGAGAATACCACGACATTTGGCACCCACCGTGGGGCGGTACTATGCTACCGCGCTGCTGCTGGTTTCGCAGTCTGGGCGGGACCATCTTCGCCATCGCCACCGCGGCGTCGCGCCGTCTCTCCGGTAGCGTTCGGGGGCTCGACATCGACCCGCCCTTGGAGCGGCCGCGCGGGATGGCGCCTCCTCGTCGGCGGCCTCGCCATCTTCGTCACCTCCGTCATGGCGTTGCCATCACCTCCCTGGAGGCGCTGGGGGGCTCGACGTCAGCACGCCCCCGGCGTGCCCGTCCGGTGCGGCGCGCCCTCGTTTTTCACCTTTGTCTGCGTTCGCCGCGGCACCTCGCTCCGCCCAGGGCCGCGGAACTGCTCCCCTCTGCGGCGCCTCGCTCCGGCCAGCCGTGCCGCCCTGCGCGCCGTTCTGCTCGCGAGCTCGTGGACGCTCTGCTCCAGTCTCTCCTTCGTTCTTCTTTTTTACAAGTACAAGCAAAAGGAAAAGCTTCCGTCAAAGAAAAGCGCCCATGCCATAGCCTTGCCACCACCTACTGCGCGTACACTACTCGTACAGTATTAGCCGTCGGCCATGCAATGCTCGTACAGTGGCGTACAGTGGCCAGACACAACACAGACAGCGCATGCGCGCACCCATGCCTGCGGGTCCTGCTCGCACACTGCTCCGCACATTCGCGTGCGCCCCGCCGCTCAGCCAGCACTGCTCCCTGCCTTCCCTCCATCACGCGGCTCGCGGTGTGCTCGGCTGCTCCGCTTGCTGCCGCCGCTAGCCCGTACGTCGCTCCCCGCGGACCGGCTCCCCGCCGAGCCCCCGCGCGCCTGCCGGGTCCGCCTCTGCTTCGGGCCGACTCCACCCCCGCGCGTGCGCACGCTCGCACTGCCCCGGGCCGGCTACCGGCTCGCC
>NC_041386.1:31484748-31593091 GCF_002162155.2 Triticum dicoccoides | reverse complement strand
AGCCGGCCACCTGCCCGGCCCGCGCCTCGGCTGCACTCTGCAGCACACCCGGCCTCTACTACCTCGCCATGCCTCGCGCCTCCGCAGCTTCGTCACTCGGCGTTGCCTGCCCTAGCCGGCGCCGCGTTGCGTGCCCGGCTCCCTCCCGCGTCGTCGCCGCGCCTCCTGGGCGTCCGACTGCCCCGCAGTTGGCTTCCGCCGCGCGCACAGGGTCGCCTCTGCCTGCGCTCGGGTGTCCCGCGCCCGCCGGCTCCCGCCATAGCCGGCTGGCAGTCGCGGCCGACTGCCATAAGAATTGGGCTGGCTGCCCAAATTCGGGCTGAAAGAGAAAAGAAAGAAAGTGGCCGGGTGGTGGCGTCCAACTGCTCGCATACAGTCGGACAAAGAAAGAAAAGTCAAGCCACCGGGTTGTGGCGTCCGACTGCTCGCATGCAGTCGCACAAAGAAAGAAAAGTCAAGCCAGCTACTAGAAAAAAAGAGGAGAGAAAGAGTCGGCTGGGACAAAGAGAAGAAAAGAAAAAAACGTTCGGATGACCCGTCCGCCTGCTTCCCCACTCGGACGGTCAGTCGTGACCCGCGCTGCCGGCTGTGCCAAACCAGCCGGACTGCCTCCTGCTCCAACAACACACCCAGCAGGTGCGCTGACGCGTCCCCGCGAAGAAGAAGACGAAGTAGTTGCCGGGAGATCCGGCCCGACTGCTCAGCAGTCGGCCCAGATCTCGGGGGCTACACCCAGCGGGTGCACTAACGCGCCCCCCCGAAGAAGAAGACAAAGTAGTTGTCGGGAGATCCGGCCCGACTGCTCAGCAGTCGGCCCAGATCTCGGGGGCTACACCCAGCGGGTGCGCTGACGTGCCCCCGCGAAGAAGAAGACAAAGTAGTTGCCGGGAGATCCGGCCCGACTGCTCAGCAGTCGGCCCAGATCTCGGGGGCTACACCCAGCAGGTGCGCTGACGCGCCCCCGCGAAGAAGAAGACAAGATAGTTGCCGGAAGATCCGGCCCCACTGCTCAGCAGTCGACCCAAATCTCGGGGGCTACACCTAGTGGGTGCGCTGGAGCGCCCCCATGGAAAATTGCAAACAAGAGAAGAGTTTTGTCCGGCTGTCAGCAGCCGGTAGAAAAGGAAAAAGAAGATAGGCGCTGCAAGATGCATCGCCACCTGACCGGTCGAGCCTGGCCGGCTGGGACCCCTTTGAGCACCCGGAGGCTCAACCTCTGTCTCGACTACATGAAAATCAGTGTGAGCTCCTCACCCGCATATTTTTTGCACCGCAAGAGCACGGATAACACCGAGCAATGCTTGGGGGCTATCTCCGCAGTTTATTATAGTTGCATCACTGTTCACCCCGGCGCCAGCCAGAGTTGGCCCGGGGGCTGGCTGCTTGGCCTGAGACGTTAGTTCCCGCAGACGGCTTAGTACCGTGCGCGGTACCAAAGGCCCACTCTTAGTCACAGACCGCAGAGCGGCTGTCCGACTAGCAAGAGTGAACGCTGGAGGCCACCCACTTGAAAAATGTCCGGGAAGAAAAACGGATCGGGCGATCCGGCCGTTTCCTTTACAAGTATCTACTTGGTTGAATCTGCTCCCAGACTCTGAGTACTGTACACTCCACTTCGCAGCCCACTCTCAGCCACAGACCGCAGAGCGGCTGTCCGGCAAGCAAGAGCACAAGCCAAAAAGCGGAGGGAACACGAAAAAGATTAAGGGGGCTCGAACGAAACCGAGTCGGCACCCTCCGCATAAAACCTTCAATGCTAAAAGCAAACATGTGATATATCTGCATGGACTAACTTTGTCTTTTTCATGATCATTTCTATGAACACTCGTCAAAAAACCTCTGCCCAACTTTGCCAAGTTGCGCGGAGGCTTGGGGGCTACTGTCGGAGTAATTGGACATGGATACCCCGAAGACGGCAAGACGATATTTCAAGACATCAGGGCTAGCAAAGCCCCTCAGTCCGACTGCTGGCTGCTGACTGCTCCACCAATCCGACTGCTGGCTGCTGACTGCTCCACCAGGCCGACTGCTGGCTGCCGACTGCTGGCTGCTGACTGCTCCACCAGGCCGACTGCTGGCTGCCGACTGCTCCACCAGGCCGACTGCTAGCTGCCGACTCCTCCACCAGGCTGTCTGCTGGCTGCCGACTTCTCCACCAGGCCGACTGCTGCCTACCGACTCCTCCGCCAGGCCGACTGCCCGAAGTCAACTGCAGCCTGACGAGACACCGACGGGACGACCATACCGCGACATCATCTACAGTGTACCGTGTCCCCTGGGTACTGATTTATAAAGTACCCCAGGGGACAAGCACGACATGCACCATGCCACTAGCCATGCCTACATAGCTTGGCTTGTAAGCTACCCAAGGTAGCTTACAACCAAAGCCACTACCACCCATGCCAACTCCTATATATATAGGCACACATCCATCCATCAGGGGATGGACACACTCACGCACACACACAAGCTAGCTAGCTAGCAAGAGAGCTAGCTAGCAATCCATCCATCCACTCCTACGGGAAAGCATGCCCAAGCACACCCATTCGGCCAAGAGCAACGACCACCATGCCACATGCATATACGATGCCAGATGCCTATGGCACTGACCTCAGATACAGCTCCAGGAGCACTCTGTACCAGATATACCACATATACTCAAACATGCAGGAGTAGGGGTGTTATCTCTCCGGAGAGCCCCGAACCTGGGTAGACTAGCGCGTGATACCCGCATACCCATCCCTGGATATTCCGGCAGCAGTCTTGTCCTCACACGAAACCACCTTGTGGCATATGTCGTGTTGCACGCCCCGTGATAATACCATGACAAAACCCTAGATCGGCCTTTCCATCTCCATCCATGGCGAACTACGAGCTCGATCCTCGGCACTTTGTGCCTGTTGGGCACCACATCGTTGATGGTGGCGACCGTCGTCTTCCTCGCACCTTCTTCACACCTTCAGCGTGTCCGCCTCATCTGCATGAGTATTACATGGTGGCTGAGGTGATGCCCGCCCCGGAGGGTCCGCTCAGGCCGATTCGCGAGGAGATTGTCCAGTTCCTTCAAAATAGAGGTATAATGGTTCGCTCTGCTCAGCTGTGGTTTCATGGGGTCGGTCTGTTCCAAGTTAGAGATCCAACTGTCAGATATTCTCTAGTGCAACATGCTCCCTTCCCGATTGGCAATGATCGATTTGTTAGATTTATGAAGCATGACGAGGGGGAAACTTTTAAGGGGACTCATGGTTTCTGCAATGGTTGGATAATGTTTATTGGCATTCCTCTAGATTATCGCACTACTGAGTTCATCTCCCAAGCGATAGGTACTTTTGGTAAGTTTATCTCCTTGGACAGTGAAGATCCATACTTGGTGAGAACTTTGGTTGAGGCTAGTTTCCCTGACACGCCTCTGGTTCCACGTGATGTGGTTTTTGGTGATTATGTTGAGTGGGGTGGAGCACAAGTTTCCTGGATTGCAGCGTGCTATGTTTGATCTGGGTGCAGATTTTGCTGATCAGATGCCAAACGATGAGGACCCAATGCCATTGGATGGTAATCCTCATCCTTTACCCGGGAATTTAGTACCTGATAATCTGCCATTTGTGTTGCCTCCTTATCCTATATTGGGATGGAACGATGCTCTTGTTGTTGCTCCTCATCAGCCCGAGAACAATGCTGACGCTGGTTGGGGCCATGCCCTTTGGGGAGAAAATGAGGCAGAGATTTAACAACCTCCACAACCTGCAGCGCCAGAGCAAGACCAGGTTTCCATTGTCATTGATCAGCCAGAGGGATCAGTTTCCATGGAACAGCCAATGAAGGTTGAGCAGAATGTGCAGGTCGAGCAACAACTATAGGCTGAACAGCAAATGCAGCTTGAGCAACAGGTTGCTTTTCTTGAGAATCCACTGGCAATTGTGCCTTACCAACCTCCTATGATTCAACATCAGGAGATCTTCATTGGCATGGCTCATATTGTGGCTGGACCACCTCTTCCTCCTGAGATGATATGGAAGAGGTCTTTCGAGAATTTGATGGTTGACTTTACTGTCAATGAGGTGCCAAGGTCGATCTTCTTCAAACCTTTGGGCACACTTACCTACTCCAAGCGCACCTAGTCTATTGCATTCGATGAAACAAGGAAGATGTCTTTGGTGGCTAAATTGCCCAGTTTTGCTCCTCTAAGGAAGTCTGTTGTGGTTAAGCACCTAGTTGCCAGAGACTTATTTGAGGAACTGCCTAATGCTCCTACTCATGTCTCTAATGATGTTTTGCCTACTGAACCTGGTGAGATGTCTCAGTCCTCACCAGTGGTTTTTAGTACAGAGAAGCAAGCCAAGGAGAAAAAAAACAGAGAGGGAGGAAGAAGACGCCTGCACCTGCTACTTCTTGAGCTTGTGTTGGTTTTTCCCTTGAAGAGGAAAGGGTGATGCAGCAAAGTAGAGTAAGTATTTCCCTCAGTTTTGAAAACCAAGGTATCAATCCAGTAGGAGACAACGCACAAGTCACATAATACCTGCACAAACAAACACCAACTTGCACCCAACGAGATAAAGGGGTTGTCAATCCCTTCATGGTTATTTGCAAAGTGAGATCTGATAGATAGATAAATAGTAAAGTAATATTTTTGGTTTACGGAACGGAAAGTAAAAGATTACAAAGGAAGTAAAATAGGAAACTAAAATTGTAGATCGGAAACTTATATGATGGAAAGTAGACTCGGGGGCTATAGGTTTCACTAGAGGCTTCTCAAGATAGAAAATATTACGGTGGGTGAACAAATTACTGCCGAGCAATTGATAGAAGAGCGCAAAGTTATGACGATATCTAAGGCAATGATCATTAATATAGGCAATCACGTCCGTATCGAGTAGATCGACTCCTACCTGCATCTACTACTATTACTCCACACATCGATTGACTCCTGCCTGCATCTCGAGTACTAAGTTCATGAAGACAGAGTAAAGCATTAAGTAAGATGACATGATGTAGAGGAATAAACTCAAGCAATATGATGTAAACCCCATCTTTTTTATCCTCGATGGCAACAATACAATACGTGCCTTGCTGCCCCTACTATCACTGGGAAAGAACACCACAAGATTGAACCCAAAGCTAAGAACTTCTCCCATTGCAAGAAAAACCAATCTACTTGGCCAAACCAAACCGATAGTTCGAAGAGACTTGCAAAGATATAAAATCATGCATATAATAATTCAGAGGAGATTCAAATAATATTCATAGATAAGCTGATCAGAAATCCACAATTCATCGGATCTTGGCAAACACACCGCAAAAAAGTATTACATCGAATAGATCTCCAAGAACATTGAGGAGAACATGGTATTGATAATCAAAGACAGAGAAGAAGCCATCTAGCTACTAGCTATGGACCCATAGGTCTGTGGTATACTATTCACGTTTCATCGGAATGGCAACGGTGTTGACGTAGAAGCCCTTCGTGATCGAATCCCCCTCCGACAGGACGCCGGAAAAGGCCCCTAGATGGGATCTCATGAGTACAGAAGGTTGCAGTGGTGGAAAAGTGTTTTCGTGGCTCCCCTGATAGGTTTTGGGATATTTGAGAATATATAGGCGGAAGAAATAGGTCGGTGGAGTCACGAGGGGCCCACAAGGGTGGGGGCGCGCCCTCCATCCTTGTGGCCGCCTCGTGGCTTCCCTGACGTGTACTCCAAGTCCTCTGGATGTCTTCTGGTCCAAGAAAAATCATCGTGAAAGTTTCATTCCGTTGGGACTTCATTTCATATTCTTTTCCTGTGAAATTCTAAAACAAGGAAAAAAACAAGAACTCGCACTGGGCTCTAGGTTAATAGGTTAGTCCCAAAAATAATATAAAATTGCATATTAATGTATATAAAACATCCAAAATAGATAATATAATAGCATGGAACAATAAAAATTATAGATACGTTGGAGACGTATCACACCCCTTGTGGACACTTCCTTGAGGCGCTGCACCAGAAGCGCGACAAAGCTTGATGGTTTTAAACATGTGGTTTTTGAGCAGCTCCCTCTGCAGCCCACGAAGAAACGGCCTCGCTCCAAGCCCATGGATGTCAAGGCCCAACCCAACTCTGAGTATGCTCATAGCCAGGAAGCAAACAAATGTCCCTCCTCATACACCAATCAAGGTCCTGCAGGCGGTGGGAGCAGAGCTGGAGATTGAGCCCTCTCTCCTTTCTACAGACAAGCTTATGGCTGATCCCAAGGAGGACTCCTCTTCCCTTGCTGTTTAAATGTTTATGTTAGCTACTTTAATTAGGTGTAGCGAGCTTGTTAAATCTGTTACTTTTATTATTGTGCCGGATTTTGTTGCGAATAGTGTAGACTGCTTTATTGTCGTGTGTAATACTCTGGGATGTATGGCATTGTATGCCATGCTACTTTTGGTTCGATCATGTTTAGTTAGTAATGAATCAAGTGTCCATGCGTAGCTAAAAAATCCTCTGTTGGAATGTCAGAGGTCTGAATTCTGACGCACGACAATGCTTTGTCAGAGAAAAAGTGCTTGAGAGTCAATGTGTTGTTGTTTGTCTACAAGAAACCAAGCTTTCTCTATGCACTAGTGCCCTTATTAAAAGCATTTTCCCTCCTGGTTTTGATCAGTTTATTGAATCTCCCTCTAGAGGAGCTTCTGGTGGTATTTTAACAGTGGCGTTCAGATGTTTTTCATGGTAACTTGGTGGAGTGAAACTGTTTGGCATTGTGATCAGTTTCACATCAGTGCATAATAAAGAGCAATGGTAAATGTTTATGTGTCACAGCCCTAGAAATCTTCTTGTAATTAGTGGCATTGCATCCATGCATCATTTTCAACTTCTATTAATTTTGAAATGGGGACTGATAAACCCTAGCAGCAAGTGAAATACAACTAGGGTCAAATTAAATCTTTTCCATCTACCCAAAATGGCTTTTAGAAAAGTTCATCAATTTTGGAATGGGTGACAACTTCTTCCAAAAATGATGCACACATTTCTAGGACATTTCTGGATTTTGGAGTTAATTCATACGTATTTGAATTTGGACAATTAAATGCTATATAATATCTTAAATGTCCAAATAATTCTGAACTTAAGTGAGGGCTGTTGGAAATATTCCATACAGAGCCCACAATTATTTTCAGGGTTTTTGAAAATGCCTTAGCATTTTAATTAAGTCAAAACAATTACAGAAAAATAGAAAACAGAAACTAAATAAAAGAGAGAGAGAAGGAGACAAACCTGGCGCCACCTGGGCCTCACCTGTGCTGGCCCAGCCCACCTAGCCTGGTGCCAGTCATCCCTAACCTCTGCCAGTAGGCAGAGGCGGGACAGCGCATGCGTGCGCGAGGCACCACTCCTCCTCCTGCTTGCCGTCGAGCCTCCGGACGCGTGGGTGAACGCCCCGGCGTTGTCCCGATCCGCCCGACATCTCTCACTCTCCCCCTGCTCTCTCCCTCGCCTCCGCACCTCGGACCGAACGCGCCCGCCCCCGACGACGAGCACCACTGCGGCCATCGCCTCCCCCTCGTTCCCTCGAGCAGCCCAGAAGCACTGCCGCGTCCTCCCCTTCCTCTCCACCAAGCTGCGCCCCGCCGGAAGCCCTGCAGCATTGCCTTCGAGCGCTTCTTCAACCTTCGGCCGCCGGCGACCTCGTCTTTGATTCGCCGCCGTCCGTGCTTCCCCGGCCTCGACTTCGACTCCGTTCGACCCCTCTGTGAGCCTCCGTTGTTTCCCCCTTGTTTTCCCTCTCCAACCCTTCCTCTAGCCGTGCTTTTCGCCGGAGACCGAACCGAGCCTCTCGCCGCCGTGGCCACAGCCGCCGCAACCTCCAACCGAGCACACCCACGTGCTCACCGCACCGCGTAGGTGCCGTAGGAGCCAAGCACGCCACCCCACGGGCATCGTAGCCCCGCTCCCGAGTGCACCCGTACTCCAGCCGCCACCACGAGCTCGATTCCGGCGAGCTCGCTCCACCCCAGCTTCTCCCACTTGCCCCACTAGATGCGCGTGAGCCCCAGCTACGCGTAGGACCAAACCGCGGTCGATTTGGTCGCCTGTGGGCGATTCCCGAAGCCCTCCGCCGTCTCTGTCGTCGCCGGTGACGAGCCGTTGACCTGGTCCAGCGGGTTTGACCCAGCTTGACCGGGGTTTGACTTTCCCCTAACTCACTGACATGTGGGCCCCAGGCCACTAACTAAACTAGGATTAGTATTAGTTTAACACAAACTAACTTTAGTTAGTTAACTAACTACTGACCAGTGGGTCCCACTGGTCATGTTTGACCTGGCCAGCCACAGTTGACCTGATGATGTCACTTTTATGTCATGCTGACGCAGTAAAACCTTTTCTGGATTTTAAATAAATCTAAATGATTTATTTATTTCAGAAAATGCCTAAAACTTCCAAAAATCATAAAAATTCAACCGTAACTCCAAATGAAATAAATTATATATGAAAAATGATCAGAAAAATCCAAGGAATCTGAATATGGCATTTTCATGCATGTTTGAACAACTTAACCTCACTGTTTAGTCCAAAACATGATAATGCACTATTTGAATTCATAGTTTGAATTTGAATTTGAACCTAGTGTTCAAACCAACTCCATTTAACTTGTTGCTAGTTGCATTAGCTCAATCAACAGCATATTGCCCTGTCATGATCATGCATCATATTGTTGCATCGCATTGATTGTGTTCTTCCTTGTTTGCCGGTATTTGTCCCCTCTTGATAGACGTTGTACCGACGCTGTGATCGTTGACACTGATGAAGACCCAATGATATCTTCAGAAGTGCCAGGCAAGCACAACCCCCTTGTTCATTCCGATGCAAGCCCACTCTCTCGCTCCTACTCTCTTTTACCGCATTAGGACAACAAAGATTCATCTGTTACTTGTTGCGGTAGTTGAACCCCTTATCCTCTGCATGACCTGTCATTGCCACAGTAAATAGATGAAACCCACTAGTATGAGTAGGAGTTGTTTGAGCCCTGATGTGCCTACTCATTCATGCTTATTTGTCATGCCTGCTACTGCTTAGAGTTGAGTCAGGTCTGATTCATCGGGGATGAATTGGAACAGTGATGAACATGTCCTACTGTGTGTGAGCTAAGTGTGTGAACACGATTTGGTAAAGGTAGCGGTGAGAGGCCATGTAGGAGTACATGGTGGGTTGTCTCATTGCAGCCGTCCTCAGGAACTGAGTTCTGTGTCTATGATCCATGAACAACTACTACCACCCATTGGGATCCTTAATTGACCCTCTCGGCTTCTTAATCACCCTAGTACTCTGTCCAGGAGTTGCAACTAGTTTCTGGTGTTTGTAGGTTATGTGTTGGCGGTCGTGCGTAGCGCTCACCCTAGGGGTGGGCTATGTTGCAGTAGATACACCGTGGCACGGTATACCGGGCGCCCGTTTGGTGTCTCGGGAACCCTGTTCACATTGTTCGGGGCCGTATGTGGAAACCTCGGTCGGACTCCCTGCGGATGGAACCTGGATAGGCGATAAACCTGGACTAGAGAATTAAGTGTTTAGGTAGGCCGTGGCCGACAGCCTCGCCAGGCTTCCGCTTGAAGGTTGCCGAGATACATGACGTGTATATGCTGGTAAGTGGTGGGAGCGTGTGTGAAGAAGTACACCCCTGCAGGGTTATCATTATCTATTCGAATAGCCGGATTCCTCGGATATGGAAACTTCGACCCCTTGCATAGTTCATAGACAAGTGAAAGTGGATACTCTAAAACTCGCAAGATAAGTGTGAGTGCTATGGATGGCCTTCTCGTAGGGAGACGGGAGCGGATCCATAGTGGTGTATTGAATGGTGAATATGTGGACTCGTGTGCGCCACCTCAAAAGAGTTGCTTGCAGTCGTAGTTCAGGTTAGCCACTGAGTCAAAGCTAGCTTGCTGCAGTTAAACTCCACCCCCCCCCTTGTTGATACCGATGCATATGTAGCTAGTTCTAATGTAAGTCTTGCTGAGTACCTTTGTACTCACGTTTGCGTAATTTATGTTTTGCAGAGAGAGACTTCAGTCTCGCTAGTAGTTCCGCGTGGACTTCGACGTTAGCTTGATACCTCAGCTACGATCTTGTGCCCTCGGCAGGATCTGGTAGATAGTCAGGCTTCTTAGCTTTTTTCCATTTGTAGATGTCTGTACTCAGACATGTTAAGCTTCCGCATGTGCTTGATTTGTATGCTGTGATTGTTGGGTCATGAGACCCATGTTTGTAATATCTCGCTCCTCGGAGCCTAATGAATAAATACTTGAGTTGTAGAGTTATGTTGTGATGCCATGTTGTATTTACACATATCGAGCATATTGTGTGTGTGATTGAAATGCTTGGTATGTGTGGGATCTGACAATCTAGTTGTTTATCCTTGGCAGCCTCTCTTATGGGGAAATGTAGTCTAGTGCTTCCATGAGCCATAGTAGTCCGCTACAGCCCGGTTCACGGGAGTCCTGTTAGCCCAGCACTACTGCTCAGGACACTTGACTGGCCAGCGTGTGTTTCACTTCGTTCCTGTGTCTGTTCCTTCGGGGAAAAGTCACGCAGTGACATCCGGGGTCCTGCCTAGCCTGCTACAGCCCGGGTTCCTGGAGTCCTATTAGCCTAGTGCTACAGCCCGGATTCACACGCTGCTGATCGACACGCTCGATGTGATTCATGTATGCTTTGGGTTCTCTGTCATATGGATGCTAACAACACTATCATATATGTGATCCAAAAGGCGCAAACGGTCCTGGGCCATGGTAAGGCGACACCCGTTTGAATACTGTGCGTGAGGCCGCAAAGTGATATGAGGTGTTACCGGCTAGATCGATGTGACTTGGAATCGGGGTCCTGACAGCTTTGGTATCAGAGCCTGACTGCCTGTAGGATTACCAAGCCATACTGGTCGAAGTTGTGTCTAGAAATGCTTTAGTTATGTAGGGGAATTGATTGTGGAAGGGAACGTAAGGCTCTTTTTACTTCTTATACCCTATGCCTTCTGATCTGAGTCACCCTCTTCTTTTCTGCGGGGGTTAAGAACTAGGCTTCTCTTCTATATCTCAGGATGACGTGTGCTAAACCGTAGTTGCCTAGGATTGTTGAGTTCAAGCCCCAGTTCAGTTCCTCCTATCTTCTGTGTGTTGACAGTTGATCTCGAAACCTTGATATTGTGTTGTTGAGTGGTTATGCCACCATTTTGCATGACGTCTCAATTCATTTCGAGCATTTACAGCCGTTATGCTGTCCGAGTCATCCCAAGTCTCTACATAGTCTGATGCATTTGCAAACCTTTTCTTTCCGTTCCCGATGTCCTTTTGGGCCAGATTAAGCACACTACTCGGTCTGTGAGGTACCCCGTTGCCTCGGCGTATATGTTGGAGCTATTATTATGACCCTAGGTGTTTTAGGGAGTCACCTAGTAATCTAGCCACGTTCTGTGCTCCGGTGTGATGATTTTGGCCACCATTCTCGAAAGCATTCCGTGATGCCAATTAGTAGTAGGTATTCTACTCCTAGGTTCTTGAACCCAAGATTCACTCTACTTAATTTGTGCAGATAGTGTTGCTCGTTCCTTTAGGATATTAGAAACCTTGCGACAGTCCTCGAGGTCCGTGGAATTTCTTTCTTCCAAATACCATGAACCATTAAGGCAGAAGTTATTTGAACCAAAAGATCACCATTAGAGTACTCTTGAGGAGTTCTCCATTCATAATTGTGACTCTGCCAGTCCTACCTCTCAGCATGGGTTATCCGGAAGAAATATGTTGAACTTGTTCGACATACTAACCTATGCATCCACAACTCAGAAAGATATATGTTCCATTGAGTTGTCCCTCTATAGTTGTATTCCGATCCTTGTCTATCAGTTGATAGCCAAGTTTATGTCGTGCATTCGTGTTATCGATGCCTATTATTCTTGTGGTCCATCGAGCCATTCTATTCCGGAATGACTAGGAGAAACAAACCCCAGCACCTCATCTATTTCTTGGACTGGTCAAAGTAGTTGTATTCCGCAGATCAAAATGCCAATCCAGCTTTTGTTCTGTTCTACCTTGGAGTATTACCCCCTTTATGTCAGGATTGTCATAGGAATTGCAGCATCTCTCATGAATTCTTGACGCAGTGATACTCTCTCCATCATTATTCATTTCTCAGTTTCCGTGTTGTTGCAACCGGAATATCGACAAGTGAATCGTGATGTGTGAAATCAATACTCCTAGCAACCCCGTTGCTTGGTAGTAAATGGACAATATTCTCATTCTTAGCGTGTTGGTTATTGAACCATCATTCTGAGATTGATCGTGCTACCTAGTCCTTATTTCCTGGTGCACTCTTCGATCAACGGGTTAGGATTTTGCCAAACCCCTGCCCTTTTGATCATATCATCTTGCCCTGAAAAGCAAGATTGTTCTTGAGCTTAGTAACATATCAGTGGTTTGTGATTTTCCGAAGATCTTCCCGGAAGTATTACCTGGCTGTCACCTGACCGCTATGTTGAGTTCGTGATCAAGTTGGTTTTCTTATACATCACCCCTTCTCCAAGAATCTGTGTTGGATATCCCTGAGTTAGTTGGTTGAGCTAAACAACAATTTGGAGAGTTGGAAGATGGAAGCTTGTCTGACTTAGTTCATGTTAAGGGATATCCTGGTGTGTGTGTGTGTGTGTGTGTGTGTGTGTGTGTTGCAGATAGATGCTATCTTCATCGACTAATCCCCGTGATCAGTTGTTGAACCTATTGTCTTGTCCAAACCCTGATTTGAGTATGGGCTATCGTCAAATCAAATCAGAACCAACGATATTCGTAATGTTGTCCTACTCGTGGTTGATTCCTCGAGCATACATCATTATATTCTTTGGGTCTGACCAATGCTATCACCGTGTTCACTTAATTATGGATTTCCATTTATATGGAAACCTGGATGAATTGTTGTTGAGCCCATCGACAACATCCATGTCCTCTCCATGATTTTGTCGAACATTAAGCGAGTGTTGGAAACTTTTGAAAGCATCTCTTCATGCTAGCTCATGAAGCATATGTTGGATGAAAGAAGTGACTTCCTCTGATTCACGTGCATTTGGTGCAAGTTGCCGCCGTGAGTTCGAGAAAGTCAGTTTTGCTTCCTCTGGAATCATCCCAAGTCAGTCATGCACGTGCGAAGTATTCCATGGTCTGATAGACTGATCATTTTCATTCCATATGAATTCCATAGCACACTAAGCCACTGATTGACCTGTTCCAGGAAAAGGAGTTGTTGTGCTATCCTAGGTCATGCACAAGATTTTGATATCCTCAATGATGGTTCCCCACTAGAACTCGGTAGTGTTTTATTATAAGACTACTGTGTGGTCATACTTGTCTGGGACAATGTGTTCACATGTTGTAGCAGAACCAGCTCATGTTTTGGAGCTTGCTATCGCAGTTCATTCCCCGAGAATCTCGTAATGTCGTATCATTGATTTGTGTTGCAAACTTTTATTCTCCTTTCTAGACTCGATGAGTCTGGAATATCCTGACACCAACCAGATCTGAATCTCAGGCATATATGATGGTTGGAGCATTTTCCAAGAACTATAATATTGGTCCCTCGATAACCGGTAAAGTGGATATCGTGACCAACACATCCAGCCGGAAGACCTATTATTGTAGTATCTCGATTGAAGAAAGTTGGCCACCTCCCCATGAGGATTTCGTAGGATTTACCTCCGTAGTTAATCCTTACGGATTCTTGTGCTCCCGAAGTCCGACCTTTTACTTGATGTTCTATATATCAGACCATATCTATGAATAGGATACACTAGCACATCAAGGGGAACATTAGAGGCAGAGTGCTATATGTCTCTCGGTCGATCATCCAGATTTTGTTCCCTTGGCCTCGCTAAGGTGAAATCTGAGAAAGTGTTATCTTCCTTTGCATCTGCATTATCCATCACCATTCATCATGGTGGTATGTTGTGTTGCCAGGATCCTTGACACGGATATTGGTAAAACCTTGATGAATATGGAGATGCTCAAGTTCTTGAGAGCACGCGCAAGCACCAGGTTTAACCGTTGGCGTTAACTGGGATTTGCTTCCACTTTCCTCGGTTATGTTATAACCTTTTCAAACAGTGGACTCACTCTCGACTGTTGAGCTCTTCCCCAGTTACCAGAATCATTCCCAACATTTGCATTTTGTTCCCAGCTTGCACCTTAGTAGTTGTTGTTCAGGATCATCTTCAAAAGTGGACTTACCATGGGTCTCATCCATTTCCGATGCTAAGCAAAAATCATCCATTGCGTTGTCTTCAACAAGATAGTCCACATCATCCATTCTAGTCGGAGTATGCCATTCTTTGAACTTCTTCAAACTATCGTTGTGATTGCCTTAGGCTGGTATAGAGAGTTTCATTGATCTTTGTATCAAAAGTAATTCTTTTTGCTACTTAAGGGAATAGTTCTTCGAGTCACCTTCCCCGAGGTGCCCCGTTTCGGAATCATGGCAATTTCCCTCGCTACTTTGAAACCCTCGTCAAATTGTTTCTTCTGTCGCTCATGATGCAAGTTTTGCCTCTCAGCTCCAGAGATGTTTCTATGTCTCATCCCATGAGTTGATCTTGTGATCATCAAGATGATCCTAAGTTGCTCGAACCTCAAGAAGATCGATTCTTCTAAAATTTCCCTTTCTTCTTGTTGTCATGTTGGATGTAGTTCTCAAAGCAAGATGTCAAGATCAATGTGATGCAATATATCGGTATCTTCGAGAAGGGCAGTTCGATCGAGAAGACTGTGATAGTTTTGTGACCCCTTTGTCTTCTTACTTCACTTCTTGAATCTCGGGACGAGATTCTTGTTTAGTGGGGGTGAGTTGTCACAGCCCTAGAAATCTTCTTGTAATTAGTGGCATTGCATCCATGCATCATTTTCAACTTCTATTAATTTTTAAAATGGGGACTGATAAACCCTAGCAGCAAGTGAAATACAACTAGGGTCAAATTAAATCTTTTCCATCTACCCAAAATGGCTTTTAGAAAAGTTCATCAATTTTGGAATGGGTGATAACTTCTTCCAAAAATGATGCACACATTTCTCGAAGATTTCTGGATTTTGGAGTTAATTCATACGTATTTGAATTTGGACAATTAAATGCTATATAATATCTTAAATGTCCAAATAATTCTGAACTTAAGTGAGGGTTGTTGGAAATATTCCATACAGAGCCCACAATTAATTTCAGGGTTTTTGAAAATGCCTTAGCATTTTAATTAAGTCAAAACAATTACAGAAAAATACAAAACAGAAACTAAATAAAAGAGAGAGAGAAGGAAACAAACCTGGCGCCACCTGGGCCTCACCTGTGCTGGCCCAGCCCACCTGGCCTGGTGCCAGTCATCCCTAACCTCTGCCAGTAGGCAGAGGCGGGACATCGCACACGCGCGCGAGGCGCCACGCCTCCTCCTGCTTGCCGCCGAGCCTCTGGACGTGTGGGTGAACGCCCCGATGTCGTCCCGATCCGCCCGACCTCTCTCACTCTCCCCCTGCTCTCTCCCTCGCCTCCGCACCTCGGACTGAACGCGCCCGCCGCCGCCGACGAGCACCACTGCAGCCATCGCCTCCCCCTCGTTCCCTCGAGCAGCCCAGAAGCACCGCCGCATCCTCCCCTTCCTCTCCACCGAGCCGCGCCCCACCGGAAGCCCTGCAGCGTCGCCTTCGAGCTCTTCTTCAACCTTCGGCCGCCGGCGACCTCGTCTTCGATTCGCCGCTGTCCGTGCTTCCCCGGCCTCGACTTCGACTCCGTTCGACCCCTTTGTGAGCCTCCGTCGTTTCCCCCTTGTTTTCCCTCTCCAACCCTTCCTCTAGTCGTGCTTTTCACCGGAGACCGAACCGCGCCGCCGCCGAGCCTCTCACCGCCGTGGCCACAGCCGCCGCAACCTCCAACCAAGCACACCCACATGCTCACCGCGCCGCGTAGGTGCCGTAGGAGCCAAGCACGCCACCCCACGGGCATCGTAGCCCCGCTCCCGAGTGCACCCGTACTCCAGCCACCGCCACAAGCTTGATTCCGGTGAGCTCGCTCCACCCCAGCTTCTCCCACTTGCCCCACTAGATGTGCGCGAGCCCCAGCTACGCGTAGGACCAAACCGCGGTCGATTTGGTTGCCTGTGGGCGATTCCCGAAGCCCTCCGCCATCTCTGTCATCGCCGGCGACGAGCCATTGACCTGGTCCAGCGGGTTTGACCCAGCTTGACCGGGGTTTGACTTTCCCCTAACTCACTGACATGTGGGCCCGAAGCCACTAACTGAACTAGGATTAGTATTAGTTTAACACAAACTAACTTTAGTTAGTTAACTAACTACTGACCAGTGGGTCCCACTAGTCAGGTTTGACCTGGCCAGCCACAGTTGACCTGATGACGTCACTCTTATGTCATGCGGACGCAGTAAAACCTTTTCTGGATTTTAAATAAATCTAAATGATTTATTTATTTAAGAAAATGCCTAAAACTTCCAAAAATCATAGAAATTCAACCGTAACTCCAAATGAAATAAATTATATATGAAAAATGATCAGAAAAATCCAAGGAATCTGAATATGGCATTTTCATGCATGTTTGAACAACTTAACCTCACTGTTTAGTCCAAAACATGATAATGCACTATTTGAATTCATAGTTTGAATTTGAATTTGAACCTAGTGTTCAAACCAACTCCATTTAACTTGTTGCTAGTTGCATTAGCTCAATCAACAGCATATTGCCATGTCATGATCATGCATCATATTGTTGCATCGCATTGATTGTGTTCTCCCTTGTTTGCCTGTATTTGTCCCCTCTCGATAGACGTTGTACCGACGCTATGATCATTGACACTGATGAAGACCCAATGATATCTTCAGAAGTGCCAGGCAAGCACAACCCCCTTGTTCATTCTGATACAAGCCCACTCTCTCGCTCCTGCTCTCTTTTACTGCATTAGGACAACAACGATTTATCTGTTACTTGTTGCGGTAGTTGAACCCCTTATCCTCTGCATGACCTGTCATTGCCACAGTAAATAGATGAAACCCACTAGTATGAGTAGGAGTTGTTTGAGCCCTGATGAACCTACTCATTCATGCTTATTTGTCATGCCTGCTATGCTTACAGTTGAGTCAGGTCTGATTCATCGGGGATGAATTGGAACAGTGATGAACATGTCCTACTGTGTGTGAGCTAAGTGTGTGAACAAGATTTGGTAAAGGTAGCGGTGAGAGGCCATGTAGGAGTACATGGTGGGTTGTCTCATTGCAGCCGTCCTCAGGAACTGAGTTCTGTTTCTGTGATCCATGAACAGCTACTACCACTCATTGGGATCCTTAATTGACCCTCTCGGCTTCTTAATCACCCTAGTACTTTGTCCAGGAGTTGCAACTAGTTTCTGGTGTTTGTAGGTTATGTGTTGGCGGCCGTGCATAGCGTTGACCCTAGGGGTGGGCTATGTTGCGGTAGATACACCATGGCACGGTATACCGGGCGCCCGTTTGGTGTCTCGGGAACCCTGTTCACATCGTTCGGGGCCGTATGTGGAAACCTCGACCGGACTCCCTGCGGATGGAACCTGGATAGGTGATAAACCTGGACTAGAGACTGAAGTATTTAGGTAGGCCGTGGCCGACACCCTCGCCAGGCTTCCGCTTGAACGTTGCCAAGATACCTGACGTGTATATGGTGGTAAGTGGTGGGAGCGTGTGTGAAGAAGTACACCCCTGCAGGGTTATCATTATCTATTCGAATAGCCGGATTCCTCGGATATGGAAACTTGGACCCCTTGCATAGTTCATAGACAAGTGAAAGTGGATACTCTAAAACTCGCAAGATAAGTGTGAGTGCTATGGATGGCCTTCTCGTAGGGAGACGGGAGCGGATCCATAGTGGTGTATTGAATGGTGAATATGTGGACTCGTGTGCGCCACCTCAAAAGAGTTGCTTGCAGTCGTAGTTCAGGTTAGCCACTGAGTCAAAGCTGGCTTGCTGCAGTTAAACTCCACCACCCCCCCTTGTTGATACCGATGCATATGTAGCTAGTTCTGATGTAAGTCTTGCTGAGTACCTTTGTACTCACGTTTGCGTAATTTATGTTTTGCAGAGAGAGACTTCAGTCTCGCTAGTAGTTCCACGTGGACTTCGGCGTTAGCTTGATACCTCAGCTACGATCTTGTGCCCTCGGCAGGATCTGGTAGATAGTCAGGCTTCTTAGCTTTTTTTCCATTTGTAGATGTCTGTACTCAGACATGTTAAGCTTCCGCATGTGCTTGATTTGTATGTTGTGATTGTTGGGTCATGAGACCCACATTTGTAATATCTCGCTCCTTGGAGCCTAATGAATAAATACTTGAGTTGTAGAGTTACGTTGTCATGCCATGTTGTATTTACACATATCGAGCATATTATGTGTATGATTGAAATGCTTGGTATGTGTGGGATCTGACAATCTAGTTGTTTATCCTTGGTAGCCTCTCTTATGGGGAAATGTAGTCTAGTGCTTCCATGAGCCATAGTAGTCCGCTACAGCCCGGTTCACCGAAGTCCTGTTAGCCCAGCACTACTGCTCAGGACACTTGACTGGCCGGCATGTGTTTCACTTCGTTCCTGTGTCTGTTCCTTCGGGGAAAAGTCACGCGGTGACATCCGGGGTCCTGCCTAGCCTGCTACAGCCCGGGTTCCCGGAGTCCTGTTAGCCTAGTGCTACAGCCCGGATTCACACGCTGCTGATCGACACACTCGATGTGATTCATGTATGCCTGTCCCCATAGGTTAGTGCCGCTTTGGGTTCACGACTAGCCATGTCAGCCCGGGTTCTCTGTCATATGGATGCTAGCGACACTATCATATACGTGAGCCAAAAGGCGTAAACGGTCCCGGGCCATGGTAAGGCGACACCATGGGAATACCGTGCGTGAGGCCGCAAAGTGATATGAGGTGTTACCGGCTAGATCGATGTGACTTGGAATCGGGGTCCTGACATTATGGGCCTTGCCAGGGTGAAATGAGGAATGAGTTTGTTAGATGGTTATATAATTTTGAGGTTGAACCTGAACAAAAGTGGATTTTGATGGGGGATTTTAACTTTATAAGATCTCTTGATAATAGAAATCTTCCTGGAGGAGATGTGAATGGCATCTTCATTTTTAATGAGATCATAGGGCACTTGGGTCTTCATGAACTTCCATTAAAGGGGAGAGGATTCACTTGGTCAAACATGCAGGACATACCACTTCTGGAACAACTTGACTGGGTTTTCACTTCTGCTAGTCTGGTCAATCTATATCCTAAGACACAAGTTACTCCTCTTGCAAAAACTGCTTCAGATCATGTGCCATGCCTAATATCTATTAGCACTTCTATACCAAAAGCTCACCTGTTCAGGTTTGAAAATTATTAGGCTCATCAACCTGGTTTCATGGACTGTGTGCAAGAGGTTTGGGCTAGAAGCTATAACAAGTCTCATATTTCTGCAATCATTGTGGATCAACTAAAAGCTTTGAGGTTTTCTTTGAAGAAATGGCAGAAGGGGTTGTCCCACATCAAAAGGTTCATTGAGAACTGCAATTGGGTGATTCTTTGGTTGGATAGTTTAGAGGATTTGAGGCCTTTATCCAGGCCAGAGGCCAATTTCAGGAAGATTGCCAAATTACACTATGAACATCTTTTGCATTTGCAGTATCACTATTGGAGAAAAAGGTGTACCATTAGGTATATCAAAGTGGGAGAGGAAAATTCCAAGTTTTTCCAGGCAATGGCCACTGAAAGATATAGGAAGAATTCTATTGCAAGTTTGCAGCTATTTGATGGCACTGTTACTTCAGATCATGAGGAAATGGCCAAGGAATTCTTACATTCCTTCAATAGCAGAATGGGTACTGTTAAGGTAATAAAATTAGAGAGGGGCATCCTATCTCTAATTCCAAAGGTGCAGGTGCTAGAGGTCCTCACCAAGACTTTTGAGGTCAAGGAAATTGAAAAGGTGATCAAGGGGTTGCCCATTGATAAGGCACCAGGGTCAGATGGTTTTAATGGCCTCTTCTTAAAGAAATGTTGGCACATCATCTCTGGTGACTTTATCATGTTGGTGCATGAATTTCCTGTCGGAACTGCTCATTTGGAAAATCTCAATGATGCCTTCATTACCCTTGTTCCAAAAAAGAAGTCTCCTGAGTCTGTTGGTGATTTTAGGCCAATCTCTCTCACCAGTGTTGGTCTGAAGTTCCTCACCAAACTAGCTGCTAATAGGTTTCAGGACGAAATCACCAAGTGTGTGCATAAGAACCAATATGGTTTAATCAAGTCAAGGACAATTTAGGATTGTCTTGCTTGGACTTTTGACTATATCCATCAGTGCAATCAGTCAAAGAAACCCATTCTTTTTCTTAAGCTAGATTTTGAAAAGGCTTTTGATTCAATTCAGCATGAGGCAATTATAAAGATTCTAGTTGCAAAGGGTTTTTACAATGGATGGATCACATGGATTCAACAACTATTGTCCTCTGGAACTTCTTCAATTTTGTTAAATGGAGTGCCTGGAAATCATTTTAAATGCAAGTGTGGTGTAAGACAAGGAGACCCTATTTCTCCTTTGTTGTTTGTTATTGCTGTAGATCTTTTGCAAACTATGGTTAATAATTTGCTGCACCAGGGTTTGTTAAGTCTGCCTTTGCTAAGTCATGACCCTGATTACCCAGTGGTGCAATATGCTAATGATACATTGCTTTTCTTGTCTGCTAAAAGCTCTCAATTGGAGGCTCTTAAAACAGTGCTAAGTTCTTTCTCAATGGCAACTGGTCTGCAGATAAATTATCGCAAGTCCTCCATGTATCCTACCAATGTGAATGTTGCTGTTGCTACTAGCTTAGCTGCCCATTTTGGTTGTCAGTTGGGCTCAATGCCATTTACATATTTAGGTTTGCTAGTGGGTACTAACAAACCTAAAATCAATGATATCTTACCTCTAGTGGACTGCATGGAGAGGATACTCACTGCTAGCTCTTGGTTTTTGCCCCAAGGAAGCATGATGCAACTGGTTGATTCAGTCATTTGTTCTCTGCCTATTTACTTTCCTTGTAGCCTGTCAATCCCTCATGGTATCTTGAAGGAGTTGGAAAGAATTCACAGAAAGTATTTATGGAGAAAATATGGTCAGGAGAAGGGTCATTCCTTGGCTGCCTGGCCTTTGGTTTGTAGGCCCAGACACAAGGGTGGTCTTGGAATTATCAACCTAGGTCTACAAAATGAAGCTCTGCTCCTAAAACATCTCAATAAATTTTATAATAGAGTGGATGTGACATGGGTTCATTTGGTGTGGGATTCATATGATTTTCAATGATTCCTCATGACACAACCATTTGTGGATCTTTTTGGTGGAGAGATATTTGCAAGCTCATGGATAAATTTAGGGCAGTCACATCTGTTACTGTTAGCGGGGGGACACTGTGCTCTTTTGGTCTGACCATTGGCAGATTGGCAACAATTGCAACCCTCTTCAGGACAGATTTCCTAGGCTATTTTCTTTTTGCCTTCATAAAACTTTTTCTGTCCTGGAAGTTCTTCAGAGTGGCAATTTTTAGTAGATGTTCTCTTTGCCTCTATCTGAATTAGATTTTCAAGAGCTCAATTAGCTAACTTCCTTGATGGCAACTGTTAATCTGGATAGTGAGAATTCTGACACTTGGGTCTAGAGGCATGGTAAGAGGTCAGAGTACTCTGCCAAGAAATTTTATGACTTTGTGCATCAACCAGTTTTGGTAAATCCCATTCTGAGGTGGTTCTGGAAGAGTTTTTGCACCATGTCGATCAAAATGTTTGCCTGGTGCTACCTCTTGAGCATGCGTTGGTTTTCCCTTGAAGAGGAAAGGGTGATGCAGCAAAGTAGCATAAGTATTTCCCTCAGTTTTGAGAACCAAAGTATCAATCCACTAGGAGACAATGCACAAGTCACCTAGTACCTGCACAAACAATCAAGAACCTTGCAACCAACGCGATAAAGGGATTGTCAATCCCTTCACGGTCACTCACAAAAGTGAGATCTAATGAAGATAGTAAAGTAAATATTTTTGGTATTTTTGTAGTATAGATTGGAAAGTAAAGATTGCGAAATAGTAAACGAGATGAGATGTAAATAAAAGAGGTGCAATATAATAAGAAAGAGACCCGGGGGCCATAGGTTTCACTAGTGGCTTCTCTCAAGATAGCATGTATTATGGTGGGTGAACAAATTACTGCCGAGCAATTAATAGAAAAGCAAATAGTTATGAAGATATCTACGGCAATGATCATGAATATAGGCATCACGTCCGTGTCAAGTAGATCGAAACGATTCTGCATCTAGTACTATTACTCCACACATCGACCGCTATCCAGCATGCGTCTACAGTATTAAGTTCATAAAAACAGAGTAACACATTAAGCAAGATGACATGATGTACAGCGATAAACTCAAGCAATATGATATAAACCCCATCTTTTTATCCTCGATGGCAATGATACAATACGTGCCTTGCTGGCCCTACTGTCACTGGGAAAGGACGCCGCAAGATTGAACCCAAATCTAAGAGCATCTCCAGCCATTCAGCCCCCTAGGGCGCCGAAAAATAGCGGCTTGGGGGCGAACCGGCACTAGATTGCCCCTAGGGGCGACCTAGCTCCCAGCCACGCCCCCAAGCCGCGGGAAATTCAAACTTGGTCATTCCCGCTCGCAAAAAATGCCACATATCTGGCCATCACAGCGGCCCAGTTCGGCGATGATCTTGCCACAGTTCGGCGATCGAATGAAAAGTTCGGCGTGCAAAAAAGGAAGGGAGCGCGTACAACACATCACACGGCGGGGTCGGCCCCCAGCGTCGACAGAGTCGGCGTGTGCGGGCTTGGCGGTGTAGGAGCTTCTTCTGTGCTGGGCAGCGTCAGTGCAGCTTCTGTGCTGCTGGGCATCATGGAGGCATCATCGCTCGGGTTTGGCGGCGTCGTCGGCGTGGGCGTGGGAGTCGGCACCGCCGGCAGCTGGTTCAGGATGAGGCCGCGCTCCGCCAAGTACCACGCCTTGACCGTCTCGTCGTTGCTCTGGATCATGTCCGCCTCGCCCAGTAGGAAAGCCAGGTCGGTGTTCCTCTTCTTCGCGGCGACGTTGGTCCAGAGTAGGTGGAGCTTGACGGCGCTGCTCGTCATCAAAGCCGACCACCGCGCCTCAGTCTTTTCTTCACGTAGGGCTGCCCGGGCCTGTGCGTCGGCGAGGCAGTTCTTAATGGACTCCTGCACACGCGCGGTGGCCGAGTCGGTGTGTTTCCCCTTCTTGTCCCCTTTGTTGCCTTCAGGGTGCCCATTGCCCACGCTCGGCGTCGGCGTGTCCGGCTTGTAGGTCTCCTTGGCCTTGGCAAGGGTGCGCCGGACATCTACCCACTTATCGCACTTCTCGATTTGTTGGAAGACATGGAGGTATTTGAAATCTTGGTCGCTGCTGTCGTGCCGAAACATGCCAAAAATCCGCACCAGCTGCGCCGATGGACTACCAGTGAGCGGGGCGCGCCTGGCAAAATGGAAAAGGAGAGGCCAGCGATCAATACATGATCCTCGATGCTGGTGTCGGTCTCTGGGCGAGCCGCGATCTCCTCAACGATCCCATGCCATTTGTTACACGCTGATTGAATGAGCCCCTAATGGTTCGCCATTTCCTTTGCCCCGCGCTGCATGTATACGCCTTTGAAGTAGGGGTCGACGAGTTTGTGCTCGTCGAACTCGGCCTTGATGCGGTCCTAGTATGTGTCGATGCTCTGGTTCATGCCGGTGATCGGGTCGAGGCAAGCGACTTTCCACGCTTTGGCGAGGCACTCATCCTCTTTGGATGCCCACTTGATGCGTGGCTCACCGGTCCTGGTCGCCCTTCCTCTTCTTCCGTTTCCTCGCCGGTGCAGGTGCCGGTTCCTCCTCCTCCTCATCCTCCTTCGGCTCCGGCTCGTCCTCGCCATACTCGAGCTCGCCGTCGATGTCGCCGTTGAGGTCCACTGTGTCATCCTGGGTAGTAAACCCGGGGGATGCGGCGGCGGCGGCCGAGCCGACCGTGATGATGTCGTCCATGTCGGCTTCGGTTGCCTCGGTGTCGCCGAAATGCGACGTGGAGGCTTGAGAGAAGGGCAGCGCGCCATGGCGGAGGGGGTGTCGGTGAGGATGTGTACCCCGTCGGGGAGTAGTTGTACGGGGGGTACTGTACGCCAGCGAAGGCGAGCGAGGGCGTGCGCTGTGCCGGGTGACCATGGGGGAAGGTGATGTTGGGGTTGAACTCACCATGCGCGTCACCATCGGTGTAGCCCGATGATGGCGTGCAGCCCTAGGGTTGCATCAACACCGAGAAGCTGGCCGGAGAACCGAAGCTCTGCTGGCTCCAGGGCGCGTATGGGCCGTGGCCGCCGGGTGGGTTCATCATCCCCACGCGAACCGCCTCTTATTCAGCCGACTGCTCCGTCTATTCTGCCGCCACCGCAGCCGTGAGCCGCGCCGTGCTGTACTGAGCCTTCTTGGCATTGGCCCTGTTCTGCAAGTCGGTGGTGACAGCCTCCCGGCGCTGAAGTTCAGCCCTCCAGTCGGCGTTGGACATGCTTGGGGGCTTGGACGGCGACGCCCTCTTCTTCCTCTGCTTCGGCTGGGCAGCGGCGGCAGTCGCGCCCGTCGTGGCACGGGGGAATACATACTTCTTCGGTGGCATGGCGGCCGGCTAGGAGGGTAGGAGGAGGAGAATGGCGGAAGGAAGGGGGAGAATGGGAGGGAAGCCGGGGGAAGCGGGAAGAAACAGCGGGAAAAAGCCCTCCTCTCACTGACGGAGCAGCCCCACGCCCCTTTTCGCTTCTGCCGGCGCCCCCAGGCGACCCCCCAGCGCGGCGGGTTCGGCTCGGGTGCGCCGGCTATTATTTTGGCCCAACCCGGCGAAAAACTAAGCCTGGGGCGCGACTGGGCAGATTTTTGCCCGCCGGCGTAAAAATTCGCCAGGGGAGGGCCTGTTGGGGGCGCGGCTAGAGATGCTCTAAGCACTTCTCATTGCAAGAAAGATCAATCTAGTAGGCCAAACTAAACCGATAATTCGAAGAGACTTGCAAAGATATCAAATCATGCATATAAGAATTCAAAGAAGAACCAAATAATATTCATAGATAATCTTGTTCATAAATCCACAATTCATCGGATCTCGGCAAACACACCGCAAAAGAGTATTACATCGAATAAATCTCCAAGAACATCGAGGAGAACTTTGTATTGAGAATCAAAGAGAGAGAAGAAGCCATCTAGCTAATAACTATGGACCCGAAGGTCTGTGGTAAACTACTCACGCTTCATCGGAGAGGCAATGGTGTTGATGTAGAAGCCCTCCATGATCGATTCCCCCTCCGGCAAATCGCCAGATGTCGGTGTACTAGAATAGGGGTACCCTAGTACCCCGAACTTGTGCACGGGCAGTTGCAGCACCCCGCGGCAAGGCTTGCCAGGTGAACGCCAAGATCCTCCGTGGTTCCCTTGGAGCCATTCAAGAACAAAGTATTTAAGCTCAGGAGACAAGGCCCCGGCAAGAGGAGCTTGCCGGGAAGGCCAACCAAGGCACTCCAAGGAACTTGCCGCGACGCGCCACGCGCTCCGGCAAGGCAACAAGGCCCCGGCAAGAGGAGCTTGCCGGGAAGACCAACCAAGGTACCTCGAGGCCCGGTGAGCGACAAGCTTCCGGACCCGACAAGATATCAGCAGCGGCAAGGCGCTTGCCGCGGCAGGCGGCCACTCTATGCCCACGCTCCAGCGCATCCACCAACGTGTCGCTCTGGGGGCCTCTCCAGGCGCGCGTGGTGGGAGGCTGTGTAGCCAGCGGTGCGCAGTGGCATGCGAAGCTGACAAGATCGCCATCGTGGCGAACGGTGGTGCCCCTAACGGTCCTTTTCTGCACTGTTTGGGCGACTCAGACGGGCATTTAATGCCCTTGTCCCCTGCCGTCAGGGTTAGGTAGGGTGCACTGTACAAGTAACTGTACCAACCACCTCACTTTTTACATTTGTACCCTTCTCTGCGTTGCCACCTGTCGGTGACCCCTTTAGCGCATAAAAGGAGGCCCATGCGCAACGTAGAGGGGGTTCGGGTGGTTCGACTAGTTCGGAACCCAGAAAAACACTACTCTCTCTCTCTCTCTCTGGAGAAAGAACACAAGATAATCAAACAAGCAGCAGTAGGAGTGTTATCTCTCCGGAGAGCTCCGAAGCTCGGTAAACTGCTCGTGTGCTTCACCTCGATCTGCTCTTCGTGTGATCTCCGCCCCCCGCCGAACTGAAAGGGGCTCGGTCCGCCGGCCCCATAGGTGTTCGTGGATCTGTTTCCCCGACATCTTTGGCGCGCCAGGTAAACAGCAAGATTGAAGAACTACAAGAGCACCAAAGAAACTTACTCTTCTTCCTACTCGTCGGAGCTGAGCGCGGAAAGATCGAAGTCCGGCCCCCCTCCGGTGCGGCGAGGCAGAGGAGTAGGATCTCTTGCCCGCTGGAGGGGGTAGTGGCGGTGGCCCGGGAAGATCTCGCTCCAGTTGTCGCTGCTGCGTGAGGCACTCCCGCGGCAACATTGCTTGCCGCGGTAGAGCGTGTCGCACGGCTCGGTGGCTGTTGACCCGGCTGCCGCCCCGCTACGTCCGCGGCCCTGCGAAGACGCCTTCTTGGCGGGGCCGGGGGCTCCGCCTGCGGCAAACTTTCTGAAGGCTCGGGCTCTTCCTCGCCGGCCTCGCTCGGCTCAGCTTCAGAGCCGGCAGGCTCTTCTTCGCCAATGAACTCCGCACGCTCGGAGAGGTTTGCCGCCTCTACCGCCTCCGCCTCCTCCACAGTGAACCCGAACGCACCCGCAGCAGCTGCGGCCGCAACCTCTTCCGCCCTAGTGGCGATGCGCTGCAGCTCCTCGTCGGTGGTGTCACGGGTGAGGCTCTTCTGCTCGTCAGCGCGGACCGGCACTTCCTCCAAGTTGTCGAAGAACGCTTGCACGACGTCATCCGCAGGCTCTTGCCAAGTTGGAACGATTCCGTGTGAATCGCACAACGGCATCATGGCGCGGATCCGGTCAAGCAAAGAATTATTGCACAATGGAACGACGCCCCTCGCCAGCGTGAATGGGTGCTGGGTATCGCGTTTGAACAACTCCAGGAGCATTGCATCCAGCTCCAAGACGGTGAAGTTGTAGTTGAGGCCCGGCCGCAACCTCATGATGTCCGCTGAGTTCTTGAATTCCCAGGCGGGCCTCCCCCTCTCCTGCAGGGGGCGATGCGGTGGCGGAGGAAATCTGCGCCTACAGCGCCTACAGTGAGCCCGGAAAGCCTGAGGCGAAGGATCCTAGTGATGGCGATCTTCAGCCTCTCGTCTTCCGAGGCCATGTTGCTCCAGTCATTGCCGCGCACTATTGGAGCTTGGCGCACGGCGGTGAAGGGCTGCGGATTCTCCTCGACGATCCAGCACCACTCCGCTCTCCACTCCTCCCACTTGCTGCGGAGCTCACCCTCCAAGTACGCCTCCTTCTTGCCGACTCTTGAGATCCAGGCGATCCCTCCGGCAAGCGGCTCTCCTCTCTCTACCCGAGGCATGAAGAAGTGGCGGAAAAGGGCAACATTGGGGTGGACTCCGACAAAGTTTTCGCACAAATGTGCGAAAACTGCCATGGTCAGAACGGCGTTGGGGGTGAAATCAAGGAGGCGGAGGCCGTAGGTGTTCATGATATCGCAGAAGAACTCCGAGAAGGGCGGGCAGAGCCTGCAATAGAAGAACATCGCGAAGAATGGGTACCCGTTTGGAGCCAGTTCCGAAGCAGCGGCCGGGAGTACCCTCGTGCGCGGATGCGCCCACATCTCCGTCGCCCAAAAGAGGTAGAAGTACTCCCTCAGCTCCCTCGCGCCGAGCTGGGGGGAGAAGATCGCCCGCTCCTTCCGCAGCGCCGCGAGCCGCTGCGCCTCGGCCGACTTCACGCCCTTTCCCTTGTTGGCTTTCGGAGCCATGGCGGAGGTTGTGGGGGAGGTCAACGGCGTTGGTGATGCTGGTGGCAATGGGGGGCGGAGCGCTGCTCTCTCGGCTTCGAGGAGAAGGGGGGGAGCGGTGGAGGTTCGTGAAGATGGAGTAGTAGCAACCAGCGAGGGGGAACGAACTGCCCCTATTTCCTCTACTTATAAAGAGGGACGGGGCGGACGTTTCTCCCTTCCGAATAAAGAACCACCCACGATCTCTCCCACGACGCCGCATTCGACGCGCCCCGTTAGGGGAGAGCGCGGTGGATACGGAGCGAGATTCGGCTTGGCCCAGTCCGCATGTGCCCGTGCCCTGTCTTGGGCCTGGCCCAACAGCGCTCGGCACCGTGTCTGGCCCAGGCCCGGGGGCTCCTGTCGGTGTACTAGAATAGGGGTACCCTAGTACCCCGAACTTGTGCACGGGCAATTGCAGCACCCCGCGGAAAGGCTTGCCGGGCGAACGCCAAGATCCTCCGTGGTTCCCTTGGAGCCATTCAAAAACAAAGTATTTAAGCTCAGGAGACAAGGCCCCGGCAAGAGGAGCTTGCCGGGAAGGCCAACCAAGGCACTCCAAGGAACTTGCCGCGACGCGCCACGCGCTCTGGCAAGGCAACAAGGCCCCGGCAAGAGGAGCTTGCCGGGAAGACCAACCAAGGTACCTCGAGGCCCGGTGAGCGACAAGCTTCCGGACCCGACAAGATATCAGCAGCAGCAAGGCGCTTGCCGCGGCAGGCGGCCACTCTATGCCCACGCTCCAGCGCATCCACCAACGTGTCGCTCTAGGGGCCTCTCCAGGCGCGCGTGGCGGGAGGCTGTGCAGCCAGCGGTGCGCAGTGGCATGCGAAGCTGACAAGATCGCCATCGTGGCGAACGGTGGTGCCCCTAACAGTCCTTTTCTGCACTGTTTGGGCGACTCAGACGGGCATTTAATGCCCTTGTCCCCTGCTGTCAGGGTTAGGTAGGGTGCACTGTACAAGTAACTGTACCAACCACCTCACTTTTTACATTTGTACCCTTCTCTGTGTTTCCACCTGTCGGTGACCCCTTTAGCATATAAATGGAGGCCCATGCGCAACGTAGAGGGGGTTTGGGTGGTTCGACTAGTTCGGAACCCTGAAAAACACTACGCTCTCTCTGGAGCAAGAACACAAGATAATCAAACAAGCAGCAGTAGGAGTGTTATCTCTCCGGAGAGCTCCGAAGCTGGGTAAACTGCTCGTGTGCTTCACCTCGATCTGCTCTTCGTGTGATCTCCGCCCCCCGCCGAACCGAAAGGGGCTCGGTCCGCCGGCCCCATAGGTGTTCATGGATCAGTTTCCCGACATCTTTGGCGCGCCAGGTAGGGGGCGTCGAGATTGTGTGAACCTGATCCGGCGTTCACACGAGCTAGATCTTCATTCCCTTCATCAACATGCCACCGAAGAAGAAGACTTCGGCGGCAGCCGCTCCGTCGACGTCACTTCCGCCACCTTTGGAGCAAACGGGTGGTGGAATGGACGCCGGCGGAAGAATGGACGTCGACGAGGAAGCTTACGATGCTGCCAGGTCCAAGAACAAGGCTGCACAAACCTCGGCGAATGTACATGTTCCGCGCCACTCTCAGGAGGCGCAAGACCAACAGCATCATGGCACTTGCGGTGCCATACGCATGATAGGCCAAGACCAAGCTGGTGGATCTCGGGGCGCTCAAGACCAGCATGCACACCAGCGTGCTGGCACGAGCGGGGCATGGTCGCCTGGACGGGATACTGCTCCTTCTAACATAGTTAGAAGTCCGAGCACGTCCCGCTCCTCACGCCGTCCGCCACTGCCACCCACCACTCCAGCAGAAGCTTTGGCGCGAGCTCAACTGCTCCTAGATTACCCTCCAACGTCGGACAAGATCGACGAATGGAGGGCCACCATTCAGAGTCTCATCGGCTATGCCAACGACGACACTCCACGGCAGCCGAGCGCGTCGCCGCCGCAGCAGGGTTGCCGGGCGCGAGCTGGTGGCGACGAAACGGGTGGAGGTGCAACTACCATGCAGTCACCACCCTGAAGGCCAAGATCGCCGACTCGCCGGATCCACCTCGACAGCGACTCCACCGCATCGTCGGATCCACGAGCTCGTCGCGATCAGCGCCAAGTTCTTCATGATCGACAACAAGAAGACGCTCGAACTCGCATCGAGCGCTGAAGAGAAGCGCGACGTCAATCCGACAAGCGCGTTGGGCCCTCTGTTGACATGCATGCGCCAGGGGAACCAGGCGATCTGCCGTACGCGGTAGGTTGCCCTGCATTCACTCGTGAGCTGCGGCAAGTCCAGTGGCCCAGCACGAAGAACTTCAAGCCAGACGTACCGGAGAAGTACGATGGCAAGACGCATCCGTCGGAGTTCCTCAGCATCTACACCATTGCGGTGCAGGCTGCCGGGGGACGGGATGACAAGATCCTTGCCAACTACTTCCCGCTGGTGCTCAAGCCCAACGTCAGATCCTGACTCATGCACTTGCCGGACAACTCCATATCCTCTTGGGCTGATCTGTGCCATCAGTTTGTCGGCGCCTTCATAGGCGGACACAAGCCTCATGGCCAGGAGAGTGATCTTCATCTGCTCGCCCAGAAGGAAGGAGAGCCCCTGCACAAGTACATTCAGAGATTCAGCAGTGTGCAGCATAACATCCCAGACGTCCACCCTGCCGCAGTGATCAGCGCATTCCATCAGAACGTGCGAAACCACAGGATGCGGGAGGAAATGGCGATGTGCAAGATCAGGGACGTCAGTGAGTTATATGCACTGGCCGACAAGTGTGCACGTGCTGAGGAAGGGAGGAGACTCCCCAGAGAGAATGTAGGAGCGGTAGGATCTGACAGTGAAGATGCTGCTCCGGCAAGGAAAAACCGGCGGCGGAACAACAGGAAGAGGAAAGGCAAAGAGGTGCTAGTTGTAGAGCAGTCCGGCAACGGTGGTGGCGCCAAGAAAGCCAAAGCTGGTGACTCCGGCAAGGAGGTTGCCGCGGAGGTGGCGGTCGCCGACAAGCAGGACGGCACCAACAAGCAGTATTGCAAGATCCACTGCACCAAGGGCCATGATCTCCAGAGCTGCAAGAAAGTCGAGCAGCTTGTTGAGCAACAGAAAGCTGAATACGAGCGGCGTGACAAGGAGAAGGCCTAGGAAGGTGCTGGGGGATCCGGCAAGAAATGTCCCGGCCGAGGAGGACGCCGCGGCAAGGCCAAGCAGCGGCAAGGAGACAGACCTCCTCGCGGCCGCGACAATGATGAAGATGACGACGACGATGAAGACATGGATGATGAGGAGACTGATGAGTAGGAGTTCCAGAAAGCCACAGAGGTCATGTGCGTTGGCGGTGGTGCTTCTCTGCATACCTCGCACCGTCAGCTCAAGCAGTGGGTGCGGGAAGTTAATGCAGCATAACCGCCCGTCGAGTCACGCAAGCCTCTGAAATGGTCCAGCACGCCTATCATCTTTGATATTGAGGACCACCCTGATCGCATAACTGCGGTCGGGTGCTTGCTGATGTTGGTTTCACCAACAATCCACAACCTCAAGGTCACTAAGATGCTAGTTGACGGCGGGGCCGGCTTGAACCTGATCTCCTCCGCGGTGCTCCAGAAACTCCAGATCCCTGACAGCGAGCTCGAAGAGACCGGTACATTTCAAGGAATCAACCCGGGAAGGAGCAAGCCGAAGGGAAAGATCACGTTGCCAGTAACATTTGGCAGCGAGCTGAACTTCAGGACTGAGAGGGTCACGTTTGATGTTGCTGACTTTCCGTTACCTTACAATGGAATCCTTGGCCGTCCGGCACTCGCCAAGTTCATGGCAGCCTCTCACTATGGGTACAACGTACTGAAAATGCCAGGCCCGATAAGTGTCATCTCTGTCCCTAGCGACAAGAAGGATGCTCTTATCTGTGCCGACAAGATCTACCGGGAAGCAGCAGCCGCAGCGGAACGCAAGACACTTGCCGCTGAAGCTCCCGGGGGGAAGAAGAAGACCAAGTCTGGCAAGAGCTCTGATGCCCACTTCGGCAAGCGCACCTCTTCGGAGTGCTGCGCTACCGTCGAGGACGCACCATTGGGCTCCATCGGCAAGTGTAAGAAGGCAATGGCAGCTCCACCTGAGACCAAGAAGGTGTCCGCCAAGGAGGACGGCACTGGTGGTACCTTCACCATCAGCGCCACTCTTGACCCCAAATAGGAAAGCGCGCTCGTTGCTTTCCTGCGGGCGAATGTCGACGTGTTTGCGTGGCAACCGTCTGATATCCCCAGTGTTCCCAGGAAAGTAAGTGAGCACCACCTTGCCGTCTGTCCTCATGCGCGGCCCGTCAAGCAGAAAGTCAGGAAACAGGCAGTGGAGCGCCAAGAATTCATCGTAGAAGAAATCAAGAAGTTGGAAGCAGCAGGCCTTGTCAGAGGAGTGCTCCATCCCACGTGGTTGGCCAATCCTGTTGTCGTGCGCAAGGCTAACGGAAAATGGAGGCTTTGTATTGACTTCACTGATGTTAATAAAGCTTGTCCCAAAGACCCATTTCCCTTGCCGCGCATTGACCAGATTGTTGACTCCACAGCCGGATGTGATTTGCTTTCATTTCTTGATGCATACTCAGGATACCATCAGATCTTCATGGCAGAAGAGGATGAAGAGAAAACCGCATTTATCACCCCGTGTGGCATGTACTGCTTCGTACGGATGCCTTTCGGTTTGAAGAATGCTGGTTCAACATTCGCAAGGGTAGTCCACCACGCTTTTGAGCCGCAGATGCACAGAAATGTGGAAGCCTACATGGATGACATAGTGGTCATGAGCAAGAACAGGGCGACCCTGATTCAAGATTTAGACGAGACATTTGCAAATCTGCGCAAGATCAACCTCAAGTTTAACCCCGAGAAGTGCGTGTTTGGAGTCCCTTCCGGCAAGCTTCTCGGGTTCTTCGTGCCTCAGCGGGGAATTGAAGCCAATCCCGACAAGATCAAGGCCATTGAGCAGATCGAAGCACCAAAGCGCGTCAAGGATGTACGAAGGCTTGCCGGTTGCGTGGCTGCTCTCAGCAGGTTTATCTCTAGATCTGCTGAGCGCGCCCTACCATTTTTCAAAATTTTGAAAAAGGCAGGTCCAATAAACTGGACTCCGGAGGCGGAGGCTGCGCTGCAGGACTTGAAGAGATACCTGTCCTCCACTCCAACACTTGTCGCATCTAAGCCGCAAGAGAAGTTGCTGCTGTATATAGCGGCAACCAATCAAGTGGTTAGTGCTGCGTTAGTGGCGGAGAGGGAGGCAGATGATGAGCCAGCAACCACGGTAGATGCATCCAGCGACAAGCAGGGGGCTTCGCCGACAACCTCTGGTCCCGACAGAGATGGATCTGCGCAGGAGCATGATAAGATGCAGAAGAGAATGGTGCAGCGTCCAGTTTACTTTGTCAGTTCCCTTCTACAGGGGGCTAGATCAAGGTACTCTGGTGTGCAGAAGTTGCTTTTCGGCCTCCTCATGGCCTCGAGAAAGCTGCGCCATTACTTCCAAGCACATGAGATCACAGTCGTCACTCGCTTTCCGCTGAAGAGGATACTGCAAAATCCAGAAGCGACAGACATGATTGTCGAGTGGGCGCTGGAACTGTCAAGCTTTGGCCTCAAGTTTGAGAGCACTTCAACTATCCAAAGCAGAGCATTGGCAGAGTTCATAGCAGAATGGACGCCAACACCAGATGAAGAAATTCCAGAGACGAGCATCCCCGTCAAAGAGGCAAGCAAAGAGTGGCTGATGTACTTTGATGGTGCCTTCTCGCTGCAAGGCGCCGGTGCGGGCGTGCTGCTTGTCGCGCCCACCGGAGAGCACCTCAAGTACGTAGTCCAGATGCACTTTCCCAAGGAGAAAGCAACCAACAATACTGCAGAGTATGAAGGATTGCTTGCCGGTCTCAGAATCGCAGCAGACCTTGGGATCAAGAAGCTCATTGTCAGGGGTGACTCACAGCTTGTCGTCCGCCAAGTGAACAAGAACTACCAGAGTCCATTGATGGAAGCATATGTTGATGAAGTGAGGAAGCTAGAAGAGCACTTCGACGGCCTACAGATGGAGCATATCCCAAGAGCTCAGAATGACATTGCTGATGGCCTGTCAAAGTGCGCCGCACTAAAGTTACCTATGGAACCAGGGATCTTTGTGCACAAGTTGACTCAACCATCCGTAACACCATCAACTGGACAAAGCAACAAGAGGAAGTTGGTTTCTGGTGACTACTTTCCGGCAGAGCTCCCCGAAGCCGCCGCCAAGAAAGTCCCCAAGATCAACACCAAGGATGATGAGGGGCAGTCTGCTCCGGCAAGCCTTATGGTTTGTTCCGTTGAAGCAGACGCTCCCGACAAGTTTTGCTCCGGAAAGCTTGCCGGGGAACATCAAGCTCCGGCAGGGCCGCAAGTCCTTGCCGTAGAAGCGGATGTTCCCGCAGCAGCAGATGTGCCTTTAGTCCTTGTTGTCGAGCCACAAGCTCCAGCATGGGCACAGCAGATTGTCCATTTCCTTCAGACAGGAGAACTTCCCGAAGAGCAAGAAGAAGCGGAAAAAGTAGCCCGGCAGTCAAGTATGTACCAGTTTGTCGATAGCATACTGTACAGAAGAAGTCTCAACGGTGTGAAATTGAAGTGTATTTGCCAGGAAGATGGACAAAAGCTGTTGGCAGAGATACATGGAGGCATATGTGGCCACCACATTGGCGCAAGAGCACTTGCCGGCAAAGCTTTCCAGCAAGGTTTCTTTTGGCGGACAGCCCTCCAGGATGCAACTACACAAGTAACCAAGTGTGAAGCGTGCCAGTTCAACTCCAAACAGATACACCAGCCAGCTCAAGCTCTCCAGACGATCCCTTTATCCTGGCCATTTTTGGTCTGGGGGCTCGATATCCTCGGCCCTTTCCCCCGAGCTGTCGGGGGCTTTGAGTACTTGTACGTCGCAATCGACAAGTTCACAAAGTGGCCGGAAGTGCAACCAGTGAGGAAGGTGACAGCACAGTCAGCAGTCAAGTTCTGCAGGTCAATTGTTTGCCGTTTCGGGATCCCTAACAGGATCATCACCGACAACGGCACACAATTCACGAGCCGCACCTTCATGCAGTACGTCCAAGACCTTGGCGCCAAGGTCTGCTTCGCTTCTGTTGCTCATCCGAGAAGCAACGGTCAAGCAGAGAGGGCAAATGCTGAAGTGCTGCGCGGGCTCAAGACCAGAACTTTCGACAGGCTGCGCATGTGCGGAAGAAACTGGATCGAGGAGCTGCCGGTGGTTCTTTGGTCGATCAGAACGACGCCAAATCGAGCCACTGGCCAGACGCCTTTCGCTCTAGTCTATGGAGCAGAGGCAGTTCTCCCCACAGAACTCGTATACGGATCGCCTCGGGTGCTCGCTTATGATGAGCTTGAGCAAGAACAGCTGCGACAAGACGACGCGCTGCTCCTTGAGGAAGATCGTCTTCAGGCTGCTGTACGAGCTGCTCGATACCAGCAAGCTTTGCGCCGCTACCATAGCCGCAAAGTTAAGGCCAGAAGCTTCGAGGAAGGTGACCTTGTTCTTCGGCGCGTTCAGTCCGCCAAGAATTCCAACAAGTTGACGCCGAAGTGGGAAGGCCCTTATCGGGTGAAACGAGTCACAAGGCCCGGCACTGTCCGCCTTGAGACCAAAGATGGCATTCCGGTGAGCAACTCCTGGAACATAGAACATCTTCGTAAATTTTTCCCGTAGGGCGCGGTTGCTGGAACCCGTTCCGGCAACCACCTTTTGTACAAGTCTTGCCGCTGTTGCATGTAATCCTCTGTACAAAGCCGGGCGCAGATCCCGTGCATAAATAAAACCCCATGTGCTCCGCACAACTTGTCCATTTCATGCATTAGTTTCTTTCTTGCATGCGTTATCTGACACTTTGTGCAGCACCTACATCCGGTAAGCAATAACGAGCCAAAGGGCACCATATCATTATTTACTCTTCTATTTTTTTTCAACAAAGGAAAAGAAGGTTCCCTCGCACACAAGTTTGCCGGGGGGAAGGAGAAGATTGTGGTATGGACCAGGCGTCGTTCAAGCAAAGTTTTGCCTTGCCGGGAAGCAAACGACAAAAAAGCTAAGTTGCCAAAGTTTGAGCAATCAGTTTTTAAATTTTTGAGTTATCTTCCTCGAACGACCTTGCTTTGTATGGAAAACCTGTGCGCGGAGGAACCAACTCATGGCTAGTTGCGCCCTTACTTTGTTTCGAGTCCGCTCAACAACTTAAGTGTGCTGCATCTAGTCGCGACAAGGTTTCTTGTTGGAAGCAGCGCCGCCAGCAGGCTGCTGACGTTCCACACTCAGCGCTCGCGGCTCGGGTGCCTGCGCCGACAAGTTCCCTAGAAGCGTAGGGTAAAAACATACAAAGGAAGGAATCTAGTAGAGTAAATAACATAGCAATTAATAAAAGAAATAAAGTTATATTACAAGATAACTCGTCGCAGCTCTAACAGACTGTTTTCATAACATGATTAGCAGCGACAAGGGAAAAGAAGAAATGGGCGGCCTAGTCTACGCGATCGCCCTCAACCCTCTTGATCTCGCTCACCTTGTCCACAATGGGTGCGACAAGGGCCTTGAGTGCGTCCCGATCGGCGTCTGGCGGCAAGGAATTGAGCACGTTGGTGAAGCTGAGGCCTGGATTGCGGAAGGCCACCTTCATCAGCACCTTCTGGAGAACTCCGGCGCAGATTCTGCGCGACTCGTCAGCCAGCTGCTTTGGGATCCTCTCCCGGAGCCGCTGGAGTGCCGTCGCCACACCCTTGAAGAACAGGCTGAGCTTGGCGCTGGGTTGGAGATTCTCGTCGGAGGGATACCCAAAGTCCTCCATCCCCAGCTGCGCCAGCTCCTCGTCGATGACTGCGGCAATATTCACCAGACCCTCGGTCCAGTGCTCCACAGTATCTCCGAATGAGTTCTGGGTAACTGCGATGCTCTCTAGCAGCGCCTTGTCAGCCTTGACCTTCTCCGACAAGGTCTTCTCCCGCTCCTTGGCGTTGTCCAGCGTCTGCGTCAGCGTGGCCAGCTTCAACTTCAGGTCTGCATTGGAATCCTTGGCGGCGCTGAGCTCCTTGCCCCTCTCAGCGAGAAGACCTTGCAGCTCACCGTGGGCGGCAGCATCCTTCTCGCGCTCACGCTTGAGCGCGGCAAGCTCCTCGCCGCTCTTCCCGATGTTGGCCTCCAGCTGCGCCACCTTCTCCTCCAGCTCTTTCTTGGCGGCCTCTGCGGTTGCGGCAGCGCCCTTTGCTTCCTTGAGCGCCCCGCCAAGTGCTTGCTCGCGCTCGGCAAGCTCCTCCTCGTAGCTGTCGAGGTTGGCCTTCCGCTGCACCAATTCGCCTTCTCGCGCAGACTGCTTCTCGGCGGCCAGCCTTTGTTCCTCCTCAGCTTCGGCCTTCTCGAGAAGGAAGGCCGTGCGCTCCTCGGCGAGTCGCTCCCGCTCCTGTGCCAGGGACCGGAGAGCTTCTTGATTGTGGCCCCGGAGCTCCTCCGCGCGCTTCTCCATATCAACTCCCGCCTTCACGACAAGCGCTTCCCGGGAAGCCAGCTTGGCCTGCCGTGCGCGGTAGAGTGACAGCAGCTTCCGCGGCAGCTGCTCCTCCTCAGGCTCGCTACTGCTGCTGCTAGGCGCGTCAACCAACGACAGTCCAGCGGAGGCGAGCACCTCCTCATCGAAAGTTTCCCCCTTGACCGGCGCCCTGGAGCTCGACGCCCAGGGTAGGTTGATGAAGATATCGTCGCCGGCCTTCAAGTAGGCGCCGGGCTGGGGCTCCTCGGAGCCCGGCTCCGCAGCAGCGGCAGAGGGATCGGCGGTTGGCGCAGCGCCTGGCGCTCCTGCGGCCTCAGGGTCATCAGTGCGATCGCCCGACCCCTCGCCGGCTTCGGCGGCAGCAGCCTTGGCGGCCTCCTCGCCGGCGGTCTCATCAGCACCGGCCCCTTCTTCGTTGGCGGCAGCGTCGTCAGTGCTGCCATGCGCGCCTTCCTCGCCGGTGCCCTCTGTCTCCATTGGCTCAGCAGCAGATGGGTCTGAAGAACGAAGAAGGGAGAAAAATCAATCAAAAATCCAAGAGAAGAAAATCAGAAGAAGGAGAACCCAAGGGAAAGTTTTTGGACAAGTGAATTACCTGTGCCAAGATCTGCAGTTGCGGTCTCGGCCGCCGCAGGATGGACGGTGCTGCCCCTTGCCGGAGAGTTCTCCCTTGCCGGAGAGCGCTCCCTTGCCGGGGACTCCTCCCTTGGCAGCGTAGTCAAAGCAGATAGCACTTCGGGACCAGCTTCCGGGCACTCCTGATATGGCTGCTCTGCTCCAACACAAATCAACAAGCAAGATATCAACAAAGGAAAAAGCACTCATACGCGCCTGACAGCAGAAAGCTAACTATGAACTTACGCTGGGGGCTGCGCTGGGGGCTGCTTTGAGGAGTGGTTGCCGGGTCCGTCAAGGTGGTCTCGGACCCACCCCCTGCTGACACGGTGGGGTCATCTTCGATGACAATCACCGCGGCCTTGGCCCTCTTCGCCGCTCTCTGAGCCAGCGTCCTGAAAAGAAAGGAGTTCAGATTGAAGCAAATCAGATACAAGATAAAAACAGCAAGATTGAAGAACTACAAGAGCACCAAAGAAACTTACTCTTCTTCCTCGTCGTCGGAGCTGAGCGCGGAAAGATCGAAGTCCGGCCCCCCTCCGGTGCAGCGAGGCGGAGGAGTAGGATCTCTTGCCCGCTTGGCGGGGGCAGTGGCGGTGGCCCGGGAAGATCCCGCTCCAGTTGCCGCAGCTGCGTGAGGCGCTCCGGCGGCAACATTTCTTGCCGCGGTAGAGCGTGTCGCACGGCTCGGCGGCTGTTTACCCGGCTGCCGCCCCGCTACATCCGCGGCCCTGCGAAGATGCCTTCTTGGCGGGGCCGGGGGCTCCGCCTGCGACAAACTTTCTGAAGGTTCGGGCTCTTCCTCGCCGGCCTCGCTCGGCTCAGCTTCAGAGCCGGCAGGCTCTTCTTCGCCAATGAACTCCGCGCGCTCGGCGAGGTTTGCCGCCTCTGCCGCCTCCGCCTCCTCCACAGTGAACCCGAACGCGCCCGCGGCAGCTGCGGCCGCAACCTCTTCCGCCCTAGTGGCGATGCGCTGCAGCTCCTCGTCGGTGGTGTCACGGGTGAGGCTCTTCTGCTTGTCAGCGCGGACCGGCACTTCCTCCAAGTTGTCGAAGAACGCTTGCACGACGTCATCCGCAGGCTCTTGCCAAGTTGGAATGATTCCGTGTGAATCGCACAACGGCATCATGGCGCGGATCCGGTCAAGCGAAGAATTATTGCACAATGGAACGACGCCCCTCGCCAGCGTGAACGGGTGCTGGGGATCACGTTTGAACAACTCCAGGAGCATTGCATCCAGCTCCAAGATGGTGAAGTTGTAGTTGAGGCTCGGCCGTAGCCTCATGATGTCCGCCGAGTTCTTGAATTCCCAGGCGGGCCTCCCCCTCTCCTGCAGGGGGGCGATGCGGCGGCGGAGGAAATCTGCGCCTACAGCGCCTACAGTGAGCCCGGCAAGCCTGAGGCGAAGGATCCTAGTGATGGCGATCTTCAGCCTCTCGTCTTCCGGGGCCACGTTGCTCCATTCATTGCCGCGCACTATTGGAGCTTGGCGCACGGCGGTGAAGGGCTGCGGATTCTCCTCGACGATCCAGCACCACTCCACTCTCCACTCCTCCCACTTGCTGCGGAGCTCACCCTCCAAGTACGCCTCCTTCTTGCCGACTCTCGAGATCCAGGCGATCCCTCCGGCAAGCGGCTCTCCTCTCTCTACCCGAGGCATGAAGAAGTGGCGGAAAAGGGCAACATTGGGGTGGACTCCGACAAAGTTTTCGCACAAATATGCGAAAACTGCCATGGTCAGAACGGCGTTGGGGATGAAATCAAGGAGGCGGAGGCCGTAGGTGTTCATGATATCGCAGAAGAACTCCGAGAAGGGTGGGCAGAGCCCGCAATAGAAGAACAGCGCGAAGAATGGGTACCCATTTGGAGCCAGTTCCGAAGCAGCGGTCGGGAGTACCCTCGTGCGCGGATGCGCCCGCGTCTCCGTCGCCCAAAAGAGGTAGAAGTACTCCCTCAGCTCCCTCGCGCCGAGCTGGGTGGAGAAGATCGCCCGCTCCTTCCACAGCGCCGCGAGCCGCTGCGCCTCGGCCGACTTCACGCCCTTTCCCTTGTCGGCTTTCGGAGCCATGGCGGAGGTTGTGGGGGAGGTCGACGGCGTTGGTGATGCTGGTGGCAATGGGGGGCGGAGCGCTGCTCTCTCGGCTTCGAGGAGAAGGGGGGGAGCGGCGGAGGTTCGTGAAGATGGAGTAGTAGCAACCAGCAAGGGGGAACGAACTGCCCCTGTTTCCTCTGCTTATAAAGAGGGACGGGGCGGACGTTTCGCCCTTCCGAATAAAGAACCACCCACGATCTCTCCCACGACGCCGCATTCGACGCGTGCCGTTAGGGGAGAGCGTGGTGGATACGAAGCGAGATTCGGCGTGGCCCAGTCCGCGTGTGCTCGTGCCCTGTCTTGGGCCTGGCCCAACAGCGCTCGGCACCGTGTCTGGCCCAGGCCCGGGGGCTCCTGTCGGTGTACTAGAATAGGGGGACCCTAGTACCCCGAACTTGTGCACGGGCAGTTGCAGCACCCCGCGGCAAGGCTTGCCGGGCGAACGCCAAGATCCTCCGTGGTTCCCTTGGAGCCATTCAAGAACAAAGTATTTAAGCTCAGGAGACAAGGCCCCGGCAATAGGAGCTTGCCGGGAAGGCCAACCAAGGCACTCCAAGGAACTTGCCGCGACGCGCCACGCGCTCCGGCAAAGCAACAAGGCCCCGGCAAGAGGAGCTTGCCGGGAAGACCAACCAAGGTACCTCGAGGCCCGGTTAGCGACAAGCTTCCGGACCCGACAAGATATCAGCAGCGGCAAGGCGCTTGCCGTGGCAGGCGGCCACTCTATGCCCACGCTCCAGCGCATCCACCAACGTGTCGCTCTGGGGGCCTCTCCAGGCGCCCGTGGCGGGAGGCTGTGCAGCCAGCGGTGCGCAGTGGCATGCGAAGCTGACAAGATCGCCATCGTGGCGAACGGTGGTGCCCCTAACGGCCCTTTTCTGCACTGTTTGGGCGACTCAGACGGGCATTTAATGCCCTTGTCCCCTGCCGTCAGGGTTAGGTAGGGTGCACTGTACAAGTAACTGTACCAACCACCTCACTTTTTACATTTGTACCCTTCTCTGTGTTGCCACCTGTCGGTGACCCCTTTAGCGTATAAAAGGAGGCCCATGCGCAACGTAGAGGGGGTTCGGGTGGTTCGACTAGTTCGGAACCCAGAAAAACACTACGCTCTCTCTCTGGAGCAGGAACACAAGATAATCAAACAAGCAGCAGTAGGAGTGTTATCTCTCCGGAGAGCTCCGAAGCTGGGTAAACTGCTCGTGTGCTTCGCCTCGATCTGCTCTTCGTGTGATCTTCGCCCCCCGCCGAACCGAAAGGGGCTCCGTCCACCGGCCCCATAGGTGTTCGTGGATCAGTTTCCCCGACACCAGAAAAGGCCCCAATATGGGTTCTCACAGGTACAGAAGGTTCCGGAGGTGGAAAAGCGGTTTCGTGGCTCTCTGCGATGTTTCTAGGGAATAAGAGTGTATATAGGCGAAAGAAGCACGTCGGTGGAGCTATGAGGGGCCCATGAGGGTGGGGGGCACGCCCTCCTACCTCATGGCCGCCTCGTGGAGTTCTAGACTTCGACTCCAAGTCTTCTGGATTGCTTTCGGTCCAAGAAAGATCATGGCGCAGGTTTCATTCTGTTTGGACTCCGTTTGGTATTCCTTTTCCGCGAAACTCTAAAATAGGCAAAAAAACAGAAACTGGCACTAGGCCTCCAGTTAATAGGTTTAGTTCCAAAAATAATATAAAAGTGCATATTAAAGCCCATTAAACATCCAAAATAGATAATATAATAGCATGGAACAATAAAAAATTATAGATACGTTGGAGACGTATCAAGCATCTCCAAGCTTAATTCCTGCTCGTCCTCGAGTAGGTAAATGATAAAAACAGAATTTTTGATGTGGAATGCTACCTATCATAATTATCAATGTAATTTTCTTTATTGTGGCATGAATGTTCAGATCCGAAAGATTCAAAACAAAAGTTTAATATTGACATAAAAATAATAATACTTCAAGCATAGTAATAAAGCAATCATGTCTTCTCAAAATAACATGGCCAAAGAAAGCTATCCCTACAAAATCATATAGTCTGGCTATGTTGTATCTTCATCACACAAAATATTTAAATCATGCACAACCCCGATGACAAGCCAAGCAATTGTTTCATACTTTTGATGTTCTCAAACTTTTTCAATCTTCACGCAATACATGAGCGTGAGCCATGGACATAGCACTATAGGTGGAATAGAATGGTGGTTGTGGAGAAGAGAAAAAAGAGAAGATATTCTCACATCAACTAGGCATATCGATGGCTATGGAGACGCCCATAAATAGATATCAATATGAGTGAGTAGGGATTGCCATGCAACGTATGCAATAGAGCTATAAGTGTATGAAAGCTCAAAAAGAAACTAAGTCGGTGTGAATCCAACTCGCTTGCTCACGAAGACCTAGGGCATTTGGAGGAAGCCCGTCATTGGAATATACAAGCCAAGTTCTATAATGAAATATTCCCACTAGTATATGAAAGTGACAACATAGGAGACTCTCCATCATGAAGATCATGGTGCTACTTTGAAGCACAAGTGTGGAAAAAGGATAGTAGCATTGCCCCTTCTCTCTTTTTCTCTCATTTTTTATTTGGGCCATTCTCTTTTTTTATGGCCTCTTTTTTTCCTTTTTTTATTTTTCGTCCGGAGTCTCATCCCGACTTGGGGGGAATCATAGTCTCCATCATCCTTTCCTCACATGGGACAATGATCTAATAATGATGACCATCACAGTTTTTATTTACTTACAACTCAAGAATTACAACTCGATACTTAGAACAAAATATGACTCTATGTGAATGCCTCCGGCGGTGTACCAGGATGTGCAATGAATCAAGAGTGACATTTATCAAAGAATTATGAAGGTGGCTTTGCCACAAATACGATGTCAACTACATGATCATGCAAAGCAATATGACAATGATGAAGCATGTCATAATAAACGGAATGGTGGAAAGTTGAATGGCAATATATCTCGGAATGGCTATGGAAATTCCATAATAGGTAGATATGGTGGCTGTTCCGCAGGTCGGTGGTGACAGCCTCCCGGCGCTGAAGTTCAGCCCTCCAATCGGCGTTGGACATGCTCGGGGGCTTGGACAGCGACGCCCTCGTCTTCCTCTGCTTCGGCTGGGCAGCGGCGGTAGTCACGCCCGTCGTGGCACAGGGGAATACGTACTTCTTCGTTGGCATGGCAGCCGGCTAGGAGGGGAGGAGGAGGAGAGTGGCGGGAGGAAGGGAGAGAATGGGAGGGAAGCAGGGGGAAGCGGGAAGAAACAGCGGGAAAAAGCCCTCCTCTCACAGACGGAGCAGCCCCACGCCCCTTTTCGCTTGTGTCGGCGCCCCCAGGCGACCCCCCAGCGCGGCGGGTTCAGCTCAGGTGCGTCGGCTGTTATTTCGGCCCAACCCGGCGAGAAACTGAGTTCTGGGGCACGACTGGGCCGATTTTCGCCCGTCGGCGCTAAAAATTCGCCTGGGGAGGGCCTGTTGGGGGCGCGGCTGGAGATGCTCTAAGCACTTCTCCCATTGCAAGAAAGATCAATATAGTAGGCCAAACTAAACCGATAATTTGAAGAGACTTGCAAAGATATCAAATCATGCATATAAGAATTCAAAGAAGAACCAAATAATATTCATAGATAATCTTGTTCATAAATCCACAATTCATTGGATCTCGGCAAACACACCGCAAAAGAGTATTACATCGAATAGATCTCCAAGAACATCGAGGAGAACTTTGTATTGAGAATCAAAGAGAGAGAAGAAGCCATCTAGCTAATAACTATGGACCCGAAGGTCTGTGGTAAACTACTCATGCTTCATCGGAGAAGCAATGGTGTTGATGTAGAAGCCCTCCATGACCGATTCCCCCTCCGGCAGATCGCCGGAAAAGGCCCCAATATGGGATCTCACGGGTACAGAAGGTTTCGGAGGTGGAAAAGTGGTTTTGTGGCTCTCTGCGATGTTTCTAGGGAATAAGAGTATATATAGGCGAAAGAAGTACGTCGGTGGAGCTACGAGGGGCCCATGAGGGTGGGGGGCACGCCCTCCTACCTCATGTCCGCCTCGTGGAGTTCCAGACTTCGACTCCAAGTCTTCTGGATTGTATTCGGTCCAAGAAAGATCGTCACGAAGGTTTCATTCTGTTTGGACTCTGTTTGTTATTCCTTTTCTGCGAAACTCTAAAATAGGCACACACAAAAAGAAACTGGCACTGGGCCTCTGGTTAATAGGTTAGTCCCAAAAATAATATAAAAGTGCATATTAAAGCCCATTAAACATCCAAAACAGATAATATAATAGCATGGAACAATAAAAAATTATAGATACGTTGGAGACGTATCAAGCATCTCCAAGCTTAATTCATGCTCGTCCTCGAGTAGGTAAATGATAAAAACAGAATTTTTGATGTGGAATGCTACCTAACATATTTATCCATGTAATTCCCTTTATTGTGGCAAGAATATTCAGATCCATAAGATTCAAGACAAAAGTTTAATATTGACATAAAAATAATAATACTTCAAGCATACTAACAAAGCAATCATGTCTTCTCAAAATAAAATGGCCAAAGAAAGTTATCCCTACAAAATCATATAGTCTGGCTATGCTCCATCTTCACCACACAACGTATTTAAATCATGCACAACCTTGATGACAAGCCAAGCAATTGTTTCATACTTTTGGTGTTCTCAAATTTTTTCAATCTTCACGCAATACATGAGTGGAAGCCTTGGACATAGCACTATATGTGGAATAGAATGGTGGTTGTGGAGAAGAAAAAGGGAGAAGATAGTCTCACATCAACTAGGCGTATCAACGGGCTATGGAGATGCCCATCAATATATATCAATGTGAGTGAGTAGGGATTGCCATGCAACGGATGCACTAGAGCTATAAGTGTATGAAAGCTCAACAAAAGAAACTAGTGGGTGTGCATCCAACTTGCTTGCTCATGAAAACCTAGGGCATTTTGAGGAAGCCCATCATTGGAATATACAAGCCAAGTTCTATAATGAAATTCCCACTAGTATATGGAAGTGACAACATAGGAGACTCTCTATCATGAAGATCATGGTGCTACTTTGAAGCACAAGTGTGGAAAAAGGATAGTAGCATTGCCCCTTCTCTCTTTTTCTCTCATTTTTTATTTGGGCCATTCTCTTTTTTTATGGCCTCTTTTTTTCCTTTTTTTATTTTTCGTCCGGAGTCTCATCCCGACTTGGGGGGAATCATAGTCTCCATCATCCTTTCCTCACATGGGACAATGATCTAATAATGATGACCATCACACTTTTTGTTTACTTACAACTCAAGAATTACAACTCGATACTTAGAACAAAATATGACTCTATGTGAATGCCTCCGGCGGTGTACTGGGATGTGCAATGAATCAAGAGTGACATTTATCAAAGAATTATGAAGGTGGCTTTGCCACAAATACGATGTCAACTACATGATCATGCAAAGCAATATGACGATGATGAAGCGTGTCATAATAAACGGAATGGTGGAAAGTTGCATGGCAATATATCTCGGAATGGATATGGAAATTCCATAATAGGTAGATATGGTGGCTGTTTTGAGGAAGGTAAATTGTGGGTTTATGGTACCGGCGAAAGTTGCGCGGTACTAGAGAGGCTAGCAAAGGCGGAAGGGTGAGAGTGTGTATAATCTGTGGACTCAACATTAGTCATAAAGAACTCACAGACCAATTGCAAAAATCTGTCAGTTATCAAAATGAAGTACTACGCGCATGCTCCTAGGGGGGTAGATTGGTAGGAAAATACCATCGCTCGTCCCCGACCGCCACTCATAAGGAAGACAATCAAAAAGTAAATCATGCTCCGACTTTATCACATAACGGTTCACCATACGTGCATGCTACGGGAATCACAAACTTTAACACAAGTATCTCTCAAATTCACAACTACTCAACTAGCATGACTCTAATATCACCATCTCCATATCTCAAAACAATCATAAGGAATCAAACTTCTCATAGTATTTAATGCACTTTATATGAAAGTTTTTATTATACCCATCTTCGATGCCCATCATATTAGGACTAATTTCATAGCCAAAGCAAATTACCATGCTGTTCTAAAAGACTCTCAAAATAATATAAGTGAAGCATGAGATATCAATAATTTCTATAAAATAAAACCACCACCGTGCTCTAAAAAGATATAAGTGAAGCACTAGAGCAAAGTTATCTAGCTCAAAAGATATAAGTGAAGCACATTGAGTATTCTAATAAATTCCGATTCATGCCTGTCTCTCCCGAAAGGTGTGTACAACAAGGATGACTGTGGTAAACTAAAAGGCAAAGACTCAAATCATACAAGACGCTCCATGCAAAACACATATCATGTGGTGAATAAAAATATAGCCTCAAGTAAAGATACCAATAAACGAAGACGAAAGAGGGGATGCCTTCCGGGGCATCCCCAAGCTTAGGCTTTTGGTTGTCCTTGAATTTTACCTTGGGGTGCCTTGGGCATTCCCAGCTTAGGCGCTTGCCACTCCTTATTCCAAAATCCATCAAATCTTTACCCCAAAACTTGAAAACTTCACAACACAAAACTTCAATAGAAAATCTCATGAGCTCCGTTAGTATAAGAAAATAAACCACCACTTTAAGGTACTGTAATGAACTCATTGTTTATTTATATTGGTGTTAAACCTACTGTATTCCAACTTCTCTATGGTTCATACCCCCCGATACTACTCATAGATTCATCAAAATAAGCAAACAACACATGAAAAATAGAATCTGTCAAAAACAGAAAAGTCTGTAGCAATCCGGAGATTTCGAATACTTCTGTAACTCCAAAATTCTGAAAAATTAGGAAGACCAGGATAAAAAGTATTTTGATCTACTGCAGTTAGAATTGGTATTTTATTGCTCTCTGGTAAAAAGTGATAATTATTTTCGTGAGCGCGTACTTCCTATTTTTATCAGCAAGATCAAACAACAATCACCCAAGAAGATCCTAAAGGCTTTACTTGGCACAAACACTAATTAAAACATAAAAAACACAATCATAACAGAAGCTAGATGATTTATTCAAAGCGAAACATGACCTAAAAATCAAGAACAAAAATAAAATTGGGCTGCCTCCCAACAAGCGCTATTCTTTAAAGCCATTAAGCTAGGCATCTATAATTTTAATGATGCTCACATGAAAGATAGGAATTGAAACACGAAGGGAGCCTCATGAAGCATATAAAAATCACATCTAAGTCTAACATACTTCCTATGCATAGGCATTATATAAGCAAAAAAATTATCAAGACAAGCAAAAACTAGCATATGCAAGGAAGGAGAAAGAAACAATAGCAATCTCAACATAACGGGAGGTAATTTAGTGACACAAAAATTTCTACAACCGTATTTTCCTCTCTCATAATAATTACATGTAGGATCATAATCAAATTCAACAATATAGCTATCACATAAATTTTTCTCTTCATGATCCATATGCATGCAAAGTTGACACTCTTCCAAAATAGTTGGATTGTCATAAAATAAAGTCATGACCTCTCCATACCCACTTTTATCAAAAACTTCATAACATTGAATGTTATCCAAATATGTGGGATCTAAAGTTGACACTCTTCCAAACCCACTTTCAATATTATTGCAAGCATTATTATCAATCTCATATTCATCATGAGGCTTAAATAAACTTTTAAGATTATAAGAAGAATCACCCAAATCATGATCATTGCAACAAGTAGTAGACATAGCAAAATTAGCATCCCCAAGCTTAGGGTTTTGCATATTATTAGCAGAACTGATATTAATAGCATTTATAATAACATCATTGCAATCATGCTTTTTATTCAAAGATCTATCGTGAATCACTTCATAAAGCACTTCATGACAATTTCTAGATTCACGGATTTCAAGCAAAACTTCATAAAGATAATCTAGTGCACTCAACTCACTAGCAATTGGTTTGACATAATTGGAATTCTTAAAAAGATTAGCAAGTGGATGAGGATCCATAAGTTTTGGTTCTGATTTGCAATAAACACACAATTATACCAAGCAAACAAGCAAACAATCCAAGTAAGACATAAGGGCAAACGAAAAAGGCGAACGAAAGAGAGGTGAAGAAAAGGCAAAGGTTTTCAAAAATTGTTTTAGAACTGGGGCCAACGAAAACGAGAGGCAAATGGTAGATAATGTAATGCGAGGGAGAAGAGTTTATGATTGGTACTTGGTATGTCTTGACTTGGCGTAGATCTCCCCGGCAACGGCGCCAGAAATCCTTCTTGCTACCTGTCGTGGGTTTGTCACGGCAGATGTCCTTGTGAAAGGACTTAGGCGTGGAGCCATCGCAACGGGTTAGCTTAAAGAGGTTAAACCGGACAAGGGGACACGGGGAGTTTATACTAGTTCGGCCCCTTCGATGAAGGTAAAAGCCTACGTCTAGTTGTGATTGGTATTGCTAGGGTCTCGAAATCTAGGGAGCGAATCCGCTTTGTCTGGCTCTCGAGTCGTTGTCTGTCCCTCAACCGCTGCCGGGTCGTCCCTTTATATACACAGGTTGACACCTGTCGGTTTATAGAGTCCCGAAGCCGGATCATAAATGTGTCCAGTTCGGTCTCTACACTTCCTATCTTACAAAGCAAGTTACACAATTAAGTCGGTTTACATCTACAGGCCTTAACTCGCCTCTGGGCCTTGGGCCTTCGTAAAGCGTCATCATTCTTACGTCTTCATGGGCTTCTAATCTTCATAAAGCTAATCCGGCTATTCCTGGCCAGTTTACGTCCAGTAATAATATCCCTAACATTAGGCCCCAGATTGGTTTGAACTGGTTCATGTCAATCTTCATCACTTAGAAAAATTCCTCCTTTGCATTTTCACTTTGATCTTGTAAACCGCCGTGACCTCATGTTCCAGGACCATAACAAACCGCCCTGACGTGATCTATTCATTGAAGCTGAGGATTACCTTCATTAATGCATATCCAGTCATCGAGGCGACACCATTATTAATTATCCATTTTTGAGCTCCTCGATTCTCGCACTTGCCGTTTTATCGCTTCGCCTTATAAATAGGGGCAGAGGACCCCTTTCTTTTCTTTCCATTACCCCTTCATCCCTTCTTCTTCCTAGCGACGTCTCCGCACCTGAGCACCGCAGCCATTGTCAAGCCTCACCTCTGCCTCACCGTTGGCCGCTGCATCAACCTGTTCGTACCAGAGCTCCGCAGCACACCTCTGCTGCTTCCGCGGCCGCAGTAAGTCCTTTCTGTTGGGGATCGTAGCAGAAATTTCAAATTTTCTACGCATCACCAAGATCAATCTATTGAGTAATCTAGCAACGAGGGGAAGGGGAGTGCATCTACATACCCTTGTAGATCGCTAAGCGGAAGCGTTACTAGAACGCGGATGCGGTAGTCATACTCATAGCGATTCAGATCACGGTCGATTCCGATCTAAGCGCCGAACAACGGCGCCTCCATGTTCAACACACGTGCAGCCCGGTGACGTCTCCCATGCCTTGATCCAGCAAGGAGAGAGGGAGAGGTTGGGGAAGACTCCGTCCAACAGCAGCATGATGTCGTGGTGGTGGTGGAGGAGCACGGTACTCTAGAAGGGCTTCGCCAAGCACTGCGAGAGACGAGGAGGGAGAGAGGTAGGGTTGCACCTTGGGAGAGAGAGACTCGTGTGTTTTGCAGCCCCAAAACCTCCACTATATATAGGGGCAAGGGAAAGGGGAGGCGCCCTAGGGTTTCCCCTAGGGGGGCGGCAAGGGCAGATGGGATCTCCCCCTTGGGTGACTTGGCCCCCAAGCCAGGAGGTGGGAACCCTAGATGGGGCGCCCCAAACCCCCACATGGGAATTGGTGAGGGGGGCGCACAGCCCCTTAGTGGGCTGGTTTTCCCCCTTCCCTTGGCCCATGAAGCCCCCCAACACTTGTCGGGGCTCCCGAAACACCTTTCGGTCATGCTGGTCATCACCCGGTACCTCCGGAACACTTCCGGACTCCAAAACCCTTCGTCCAATATATCAATCTTCACCTCCGAACCATTCCAGAACTCCTCGTGACATCCGGGATCTCATCTGGGACTCCGAACAACATTCGGTAACCGCGTACATACTTTCCCTATAACCCTAGCGTCATCGAACCTTAAGTGTGTAGACCCTACGGGCTCGGGAATAATGCAGACATGACCGAGACATCTCTCTGGTCAATAACCAACAACGGGATCTGGATACCCATGTTGTCTCCCACATGTTCCACGATGATCTCATCGGATGAACCACGATGTCAAGGATTTTGTCAATCCCGTATACAATTCCCTTTGTCTACCGGTATAGTACTTGCCCGAGATTCGATCGTCGGTATCCCGATACCTTGTTCAATCTCGTTACCGGCAAGTCGCTTTACTCATTCCATAACACATCATCCCGTGATCAACTCCTTGGTCACATTGTGCACATTATGATGATGTCCTACCGAGTGGGCCCAGAGATACCTCTCCGTTTACACGGACTGACAAATCCCAGTCTTGATTCATGCCAACCCAACAGACACTTTCGGAGATACCTGTAGTGCACCTTTATAGCCACCCAGTTACGTTGTGGCGTTTGGTACACCCAAAGCATTCCTACGGTATCCGGGAGTTGCACAATCTCATGGTCTAAGGAAATGATACTTGACATTAGAAAAGCTTTAGCAGACGAACTATACGATCTTGTGCTAGGCTTAGGATTGAGTCTTGTCCATCACATCATTCTCCTAATGATGTGATCCCGTTATCAATGACATCCAATGTCCATGGTCAGGAAACCATGACCATCTATTGATCAACGAGCTAGTCAACTAGAGGCTTACTAGGGACATGTTGTGGTCTACGTATTCACACATGTATTACGGTTTCCGGTTAATACAATTATAGCATGAACAATAGACAATTATCATGAACAAGGAAATACAATAATAACCATTTTGTTATTGCCTCTAGGGCATATTTCCAACAGTCTCCCACTTGCACTAGAGTCAATAATCTAGTTCACATCACTATGTGATTGCAATGAATCCAACACCCATGGGGATTGTTCATATCTTGCTTGTGAGAGAGGTTTATTAGTCAATGAGTCTGAACCTTTCAGATCCATGTGTGCTTTACAAATCTCTATGTCATCTTGTAGATGCAACTACCACGCCCTACTTGGAGCTATTCCAAATAACTGTTCTACTATACGAATCCGGTTTACTACTCAGAGTCATCCGGATTAGTGTCAAAGTTTGCATCGACGTAACCCTTTACGACAAACTCTTTTACCACCTCCATAATCGAGAAAATTCCTTAGTCCACTAGTTACTAAGGATAAGTTTGACCGCTGTCGTGTGATACATTCCTGGATCACTCTTGTACCCCTTGACTGACTCATGGGAAGGCACACTTCAGGTGCGATACACAGCATAGCATACTGTAGAGCCTACGTCTAAAGCATAGGGGACGACCTTCATCCTTTCTTTCTCTTCTGCCGTGGTCAGGTCTTGAGTCTTACTCAATATTCACACCTTGTAACACAGCTAAGAACTCCTTCTTTGCTGATCTATTTTGAACTCCTTCAAAATCCTGTCACGGTATGTATTCATTCGAAAGTACTATTAAGCGTTTTTTATCTATCCTTATAGATCTTGATGCTCAATGTTCAAGTAGCTTAATCCAGATTTTCCATTGAAAATCACTTTTCAAATAACCCTGCATGCTTTGGAAATACAACATATACTACATCATTTCTGATCACCAATATGTTAACAACATATACTCATCAAAAATTCTATAGTGCTCCCACTCACTTCTTTGGAAATACAAGTTTCTCATAAACTTTGTATAAACCCAAAATCTTTGATCATCTCATCAAACCGTACATTCCAACTCCGAGATGCTTACTCCAGTCCTTAGAAGGATTGATGGAGCTTTGCATACTTGTCAGCATCTTTCAGGATTGACAAAACCTTTTGGTTGTATCACATACAACCTTTCCTCAAGAAAAATGTCGAGGAAACAATGATTTTACATCCTATCTGCAAGATTTCATAAATAATGCAGTAACTGCTAACATAATTCCAACAGACTCTTAGCATCGCTACGAGTGAGAAAGTCTCATCGTAGTCAACTCCTTGAACTTGTCGGGAAACATCTTAACGACAAGTCGAGCTTTCTTAATGGTGACACTTACCATCATTATCTGTCTTCCTTTTAAAATCCATCTGCACCCAACAGCCTTACGACCATATAGTGGTTCTTTCAAAGTCTATACTTTCTTTTATACATGGATCCTCTCTCGGATTTTATGGCCTCGAGCCATTCTTCGGAATCTGGGCCCACCATCACTTCTCCATAGCTTGTAGTTTCATTGTTGTCTAGCAACATGACTTCCAAGACAGGATTACGTACCACTCTGAAGTAGTATGCATCCTTGTCGACCTATGAGGTTTGGTAGTGACTTGCTCCGAAGTTTCATGATCACTATCATAAGCTTCCACTTCAATTGGTGTAGGTGCCACAGGAACAACTTCCTGTGCCCTGCTACACACTAGTTGAAGTGACAGTTCAATAACCTCATCAAGTCTCCACCTCCTCCCACTCAATTCTTACGAGAGAAACTTTTCCTCGAGAAAGGACCCGTTTCTAGAAACAATCACTTTTGCTTCCGGATCTGAAATAGGAGGTATACCCAACTATTTTTGGGTATTCTATGAAGATGCATTTATCCGCTTTGGCATCGAGCTTATCAGCCTAAAACTTTTTCACATAAGCATCGTAGCCCCAAACTTTTAAGAAACGGCAGCTTAGGTTTCTCAAAACCATAGTTCATACGGTGTCGTCTCAACGGAATTGTGTGGTGCCCTATTTAAAGTGAGTGTGGTTGTCTCTAATGCCTAACCCATAAATGATAGTGGTAATTCGATAAGAGACATCATGGTATGAACCATATCCAATAGGGTGCAGTTGTGATGTTCGGACACACCATCACACTATGGTGGTCCAGGCGGTATTAGTTGTGAAACAATTTCCACAATGTCTTAATTGTGTGCCAAACTCGTAACTCAGATATTCATCTATATGATCATATCATAGACATTTTATCATCTTGTCACGACGATCTTCAACTTCACTCTGAAATTACTTAAACCTTTCAATAATTCAGACTTGTGTTTCGTCAAGTAAATATACTCAGCATCTACTCAAATCATCTATTAAGTAAGAACATAACGATATCCACTGCGTGCCTCAGCACTCATTGGACTGCACACATCAAAATGTATTACTTCCAACAAGTTGCTTTCTTGTTCCATCTTACTGAAAACGAGGCATTTCAGTCATCTTGCCCATGTGGTATGATTTGCATGTCTCAAGTGATTCAAAATCAAGTGAGTCCAAACGATCCATCTGCATGGAGTTTCTTCATGCATATCTACCAACAGACATGGTTCGCATGTCTCAATCTTTTCAAAAACGAGTGAGTCCAAAGATCCATCAACATGGAGCTTCTTCATGCATTTTATACCAACATGACTCAAATGGCAGTGCCACAAGTACGTGGTACTATCATTACTATCTTATATCTTTTGGAATGAACATGTGTATCACTACGATCGAGATTCAATAAACCATTCATTTTAGGTGCAAGACCATTGAAGGTATTATTCAAATAAATAGAGTAACCATTATTCTCCTTAAATGAATAACCGTGTGGCGATAAACATAATCCAATCATGTCTATGCTCAACGCAAACACCAAATAACAATTATTATGGTTTAACACCAATCCCGATGGTAGAGGGAGCGTGCGATGTTTGATCACATCAACCTTGGAAACACTTCCAACACATATCATCATCTCACCTTTAGCTAGTCTCCGCAGCCTTTTATTTCGAGTTACTAACGCTTAGCAACTGAAGCGGTATTTATTACCCTGGTGGTACTAGGAGTACTAGTAAAGTACACAATAATATGACGTATATCCAAAATACTTCTGTTGACCTTGCCAGCCTTCTCATCTACCAAGTATCTAGAGTAGGTCTGCTTCAGTGACCGTTCCCCTCATTACTGAAGCACTTAGTCTCGGGTTTGGTTCAACCTTGGGTTTCTTCACTAGAGCAGCAACTGATTTACCGTCTCATGAAGTATCCCTTATTTGCCTTGCCCTTCTTAAAACTAGTGTTTTAACCATCAACAATTGATGCTCCTACTTGATTTCTACTTTCGTGGTGTCAAACATCGCGAGTTGCTCAAGGATCATCATGTCTATCCCTGATATGTTATAGTTCATCACGAAGCTCTAATAGCTTGGTGGCAGTGACTATGGAGAACCATCACTATCTCATCTGGAAGATTAACTCTCACTCGATTCAAGCGATTGTAGTACTCAGACAATCTGAGCACATGCTCTATGATTGAGCTTTTCTCCCTTAGTTTGCGGGCTTAAGAAACTTGTCAGACGTCTCATACCTCTTGACATGGGCACTAGTCTGAAATCCCAATTTTAGTCTTTGGAACATCTCATATGTTCTGCGATGTTTCAAAATGTCTTTGGTGCCACAATTCCAAACCGTTAGCATTACGCACTAAACTATCACGTAGTCATCAAAACGTGTATGTCAGATGTTTCCCAACATCTACAGACGACGCTCGAGGATCAGCACACTGAGCGGTGCATTAAGGACATAATCCTTCTGTGCAGCAATGAGGACAATCCTCAGTTTACGGACCCAGTCCGCATAGTTGCTGATGTCAACTCTCAACTAAATTTTCTCTAGGAACATATCTAAAATAGTAGAACTATAGTGCAAGCTATGACATAATTTGCAAAGACCTTTTGACTATGTTCATGATAATTAAGTTCATCTAATCAAATTATTTAATGAACTCCCACTTAGATAGACATCCCTCTAGTCATCTAAGTGATACATGATCTGAGTCAACTAGGCCGTGTCCGATCATCACGTGAGACGGACTAGTCATCATCGGTGAACATCTTCATGTAGATCGTATCTTCTATACGACTCATGTTCGACCTTTCGGTCTTCCGTGTTCCAAGGCCATGTCTGTACATGCTAGGCTCGTCAAGTCAACCTAAGTGTATTGCTTGTGTAAATCTGGCTTACACCCGTTGTATGCGAACGTTAGAACCTATCACACCCGATCATCACGTGGTGCTTCGGAACAACAGACCTTAGCAATGGTGCACAGTTAGGGGGAACACTTTCTTGAAATTATTGCGAGGGATCATCTTATTTATGCTACCGTCGTTCTAAGCAAATAAGATGTAAACATGACAAATATCACATGCAAATCATAAAGTGACATGATATGGCCAATATCATCTTGCGCCTTTGATCTCCATCTTCGAGGTGCGGCATGAACACCATCGTCCCCGGCATGACACCATGATCTCCATCATCATGATCTCCATCATCGTATCTTCATGAAGTTGCCTCACCAACTATTACTTCTACTACTATGGCTAACGGTTAGCAATAAAGTAAAGTAATTGCATGGGGTTTTCATTGACACGCAGGTCATAAATAAATTAAGACAACTCCTATGGCTCCTGCCGGTTGTCATACTCATCGACATGCAAGTCGTGATTCCTATTACAAGAACATGATCCATCTCATACATCACATATATCATTCATCACATCCTTTTGGCCATATCACATCACATAGCATACCCTGCAAAAACAAGTTAGACGTCCTCTAATTGTTGTTGCATGTTTTACGTGGCTGCTATGGGTTTCTAGCAAGAACGTTTCTTACCTACGCAAAACCACAACGGTGATATGCCAATTGCTATTTACCCTTCATAAGGACCCTTTTCATTGAATTCGATCCGACTAAAGTGGGAGAGACAGACACCCGCCAGCCACCTTATGCATCAAGTGCATGTCAGTCGGTGGAACCTGTCTCACGTAAGTGTACGTGTAAGGTTGGTCCGGGCCGCTTCATCCCACAATGCCGCCGAATCAAGATAAGACTAGTAACGGCAAGCAAATTGAACAAATCATCGCCCACAACTACTTTGTGTTCTACTCGTGCATAGAATCTACGCATAGACCTAGCTCATGATGTCACTGTTAGGGATCGTAGCAGAAATTTAAAATTTTCTACACATCACCAAGATCAATCTATGGAGTTATCTAGCAATGAGGGGAAGGGGAGTGCATCTACATACCCTTCTAGATTGCTAAGCGGAAGTGTTACTAGAACGCGGATGAGGTAGTCATACTCGTAGCGATTCAGATCGCGGTCGATTCCGATCTAAGCGTCGAACAACGGCGCTTCCGCGTTCAACACACGTGCAGCCCGGTGACGTCTTCCATGCCTTGATCCAGCAAGGAGAGAGGGAGAGGTTGGGGAAGCCTCCGTCCAGCAGCAACACGACGGCGTGGTGGTGGTGGACAAGCGCGGTACTCCAGCAAGGCTTCGCCAAGCACTACGAGAGACGAGGAGGGAGAGAGGTAGGGCTGCACCTTGGGAGAGAGAGACTCGTGTGTTGTGCAGCCCCAAAACCTCCACTATATATAGGGGCAAGGGCAAGGGGAGGCGCCCTAGGGTTTCCCCTAGGGGGGCGGTGTCCAGGGCAGATGGGATCTCCCCCTTGGGTGACTTGGCCCCCAAGCCAGGAGGTGGGAACCCTAGATGGGGCGCCCCAAACCCCCTGGTCACGTGTGAATAGGTGAGAGGGGCGCACAGCCCCTTAGTGGGCTGGTTTGCCCCCTTCCCTTGGCCCATGAAGCCCCCCAACACTTGTTGGGGCTCCCGAAACACCTTTCGGTCATGCTGGTCATCACTCGGTACCTCCGGAACACTTCCGGACTCCAAAACCCTTCGTCCAATATATCAATCTTCACCTCCGGACCATTCCGGAACTCCTCGTGATGTCCGAGATCTCATCCGGGACTCCGAACAACATTCGGTAACCGCGTACATACTTTCCCTATAACCCTAGCATCATCGAACATTAAGTGTGTAGAGCCTACGGGCTCGGGAATAATGCAGACATGACCGAGACATCTCTCTGGTCAATAACCAACAGCGGGATCTGGATACCCATGTTGGCTCCCACATGTTCCACGATGATCTCATCGGATGAACCACGATGTCAAGGATTTTGTCAATCCCGTATAAAATTCCCTTTGTCTACCGGTATAGTACTTGCCCGAGATTCGATCGTCGGTATCCCGATACCTTGTTCAATCTCGTTACCGGCAAGTTTCTTTACTCGTTCCGTAACACATCATCCCGTGATAAACTCCTTGGTCAAATTGTGCACATTATGATGATGTCCTACCGAGTGGGCCCAGAGATACCTCTCCGTTTACACGGAGTGACAAATCCCAGTCTTGATTTGTGCCAACCCAACAGACACTTTTGGAGATACCCGTAGTGCACCTTTATAGCCACCCAGTTACGTTGTGGCATTTGGTACACCCAAAGCATTCCTACGGTATCCGGGAGTTGCATACTCTCATGGTCTAAGGAAATGATACTTGACATTAGAAAAGCTTTAGCAGACGAACTATACGATCTTGTGCTAGGCTTAGGATTGGGTCTTGTCCATCACATCATTCTCCTAATGATGTGATCCCGTTATCAATGACATCCAATGTCCATGGTCAGGAAACCATTACCATCTATTGATCAACGAGCTAGTCAACTAGAGGCTTACTAGGGACATGTTGTGGTCTATGTATTCACACATGTATTACGGTTTCCGGTTAATACAATTATAGCATGAACAATAGAAAATTATCATGAACAAGGAAATACAATAATAACCATTTTATTATTGCCTCTAGGGCATATTTCCAACACTTTCCTCCTTCCTTTCTAGATCCATTAGGGTTTCCTTGTTCTTCGCAGTTCTTTGAAGTTCGTCGGGGCTTCGGTGTTGTTCTTCCCTGTTCCTCCTTAGTCTATAGATGGACACTTCACACTTGACGTATCCCATGCCATGGCTAACCTTCTGTTACCACCACAAGCCCTTATGCGCAAAAAACTAATCTAGTCCTTTATGAACTGTTTCGGGACCAACCTCTTTTCCTTTTAGGTCTAAATCTTTTTCTTTTCCTGACTTGTGGTAGATCCAAAATGCCCCTGTGATCCTGTGAAACCTGTTTTTACCTTACTTAACCCTCTTCGCCTTAGATCTGTATCCTCTTCACCATCTAGGCGGTTTACCTTTGTAAAAACAATCTATCTCATACCATTAGTCCCCTAGTAAACCGGCAAACCTTCTGCACGTTGATGGTAATAGTCTGGTTTAACAAGACATGTATGCCCTTTATATGACCTTGTCATTCGCTATTATATTAGTCTCCAGTTTACGCAATTTCACATATCGGTATATGTTTATTCAATTACATCTTGCGCTCCTCCATGAATGACTCGTAAACCGACATTTCCTTTTCAGCTTTTCGTTTCACAATGGCCAAACAGTTTGCCGCTTGCAACTGGGCTCCCTCCCGGATCACCGAAGATCAATTGAACGAAATGGTCAGTATCGACACCTTGCCAAAGAAGACGGAGATCCGGTGGCGAGTTCCAGGAACAGAGAATACTCCTACCCTGAGGCAGGGTGAGGTAGTGATCTTTGTCGACCACATAGGCCGTGGCTTCAAACTACCAGGGTCAATGATTTTCCGGGATGTTCTTGCCAGTTTCCCACTCCATCCTCAAGATATTGGACCCAACTCGGTGTCCAATATATGCAACTTCCAAGTTTTCTGTGAAGCGTACTTGCAAGAAGAGCCCACTGCTGAGCTGTTCCGGGACTTTTTTCATCTGAACCGGCGTACAGAGTTTGTAAATGGCCCCAATACTGAACTTGGTGGTGTCTCAATTCAAAAGCGGAAGGAAGTTGAATTCCCTCATGCCAAACTGCACAGCCACCCTAAGGAATGGAACCAGACTTGGTTTTACTGCAGAGATACTTCTCCTGAAGATGAGAATCCCCTTCCAGGATATCGTGATCACCGACTTTCCAACACCCATCCAATGCTGCAATGCTTAAGTTCTACAGAACAGGCCAAATATGCCCCTCAAATCACCAAGCTCCGGGCCTTCATGGCCAACAGTTTAACAGGCGTTGATTTCATGCGCTGTTGGATATCTTGGAGCGTCTTGCCGCTAAGCCGCCGTTCCGGTTTAATGTGTGAGTACACCGGTGATGTTGAAGACCCTCAACGCCATATCAACATTCAGGTGACCAATGAAGAGGTCACTGAAGGCGTAAAGAAAATTTTGAATGAATCGGAATCATACTGTCGTCAAACCGGCTTGAACCCCTTCTATACTCAGAACAAACCGCCTGCTGTAAGCACTATACTTCCTTTTCATCTTTGATATCTTTAACTTGTTCAACTTGTAATCCTTCTTCTGTTTATGTATGAATAGGGTGATGATCCCTTCTGGAAACAAAAATCCGTAGATAAAGCGGTAAAGCCAACCGGGGATAAAGCGGTCAAACCATCCCGTCCCAAAACCAAAGCCATCAAGCGGACCTCAAAGCGGAAAACGGATGACCGGATCAACATGGAACTTGATGAAGATGCTGATGATCCGAAAGTTGAGGTAGAACTTGACTCACTTGGCTCCCTTTTCATGCACCTCATTAACAATGATCTTTATCAGGAGGACGTAGAAGGCAGCCAAGCTGATGATGTAGAGGTAATTACCTTTTCCTCCGGTTCAGACTCTATGCCAACACAAAAAACCCGTCAAGCAGTCCGGAAAGTAAGCTTTTCTCATCCTCTTGCTTGCTTGGATCCAACATTTATTTTGAAGACGCAGCAGCATGAAGCTCGCCAGACAACCCGGCACAGTGGCCAACAGGTCACTTCGGCCGGTTTACCTGATACCCCGGTTCGGAAGCGCCGGTCTGAGGTCTCTTCCACTTCTGACAACTCTTATCCCAAGGCAGGTTATTTCAGATAACCTCTTAATCCATCCGATTCAAATTATCAGGTGGCACCCCCCTCATCCTCTGGCGAGTCGACAGCAACCCAACTCCCTCCTCTAAAAACTGTGGCTGGGTAAGTTCTCAAACCCTTTCTTCCAATGTGTTACAAATCTTGAATAAGATGCTAACCCTCTTTTAATTTATTTGCAGAGCCAAAGCCAGACCCAGCAAGAAAGCTCGGGTCAACAATCCTTCAGAAGACCAGGCAGTTTTTGAAGAAGAGCAAAGAGGTGAACCGGACCAAACTCGTGAACCGGAGGGTCCTCATCCTGAAGCCGCCTCTGATGAACCGCCCCTTCAAGATCGGAATACTGACGAACCACCAGAAGCTGATCCTATCGTGCCTGACACTGAACCGGCAGTTCCAAATTGGGCTAGTCCGATGAGAGATACTGAAACTCCATCATCACCCGCAAAAACCACTGAAGGCCAAGGAGATGATGTTATCGTTACTGGCATGGGCCAAAGCTCTCCTGGCCATCCCGTAATCTTGGCCCAACATAGTGCCAAAGAAGAGCGTGCTGTTAGGGAAAAGGGCAAATGGAGTACTAACTTATCAAGTTATGCCCATCTCAATGCTGAAGAGCTTCACTCCGATTTCTTAAACCGTCTGCACTCAAACCGTGACTATGAAGCCGGTTTGGTGAATTTGATGAAGGAACGCTATGAGGTATTTTCTTGAGCCCAAGTAGCCCCCAAGGGCCATTTTATGATGTTAATCGTAAACCGGGTCTTTGTAACACTTTAAGTCTCTCCCACTGACCCTCAAAATGTTAGGTCCTTAGTGAAAACCAAGGCCGATACTTTACCAATGTAATGATATTGCTTTCCTCAGCGTAGCCCCCAAAGGCCGGTTTAGCTTTGCAAGGTAATCTGGGTTTTAATCCATGCGTCTGTTTTGAACAGATGTACATTAGCCCCCAAGTGTCAAGGATAATGCTTGCATTGTTCTGGAGACTTTATAAAATATGTAGTGAATCAGAGCAAATAGGCATTAGCCCCCAAGTACGAAGTTCATAACTTGTTATACGCTTTGTACTTAGAAAATATATATCCTGTTGTTTGACATTTCTTCACTGCTATAGGCCGAACTAAGCAATAGAGATGCCCGGACCGCTGATTTGCAAGAGAACATGAAGTCCCAACAAGCAGAAGCTGCGAAAGCCAAAGAGGAGCTGACCAAAGCCCTGGTAGCGATGGAAAAGCTGAAAGAGTCTTTTAACAAAGATCGTGCTGACTGGGAAACCAAGAAAATCGGTTTAACCAAAAGAGCTGAGGATGCCGAAGCAGCCCTGAAACCAGTTGTAGATGAACTAGCTGGTTTGAAATGGCAAATCAATGCCATGACTTCCGATGTCTTTGGTAAGTATCTCCTTGTGCAGTTTGTGCAATTCATGGAATCTTATCATTGACCAGAACGCTGATTTTAAACCGTAACAGGCATTCATATTGCTCATCTGGGCACAGATATGTAGATGAAGCTTAAAGCGGCGTATACCTTGATTGAACAGTTGTACGCTGGGTCCCGGCGGGCTATTTGCACTGCGGCTTACAATAAACCGGCACCATCACTGATAAAGGAAACTCTTCAGAAGCTGGCCATGTTACCAGCCCGGATTACCGAACTGAAGAAGGCAGCTGCAAGAGCAGGAGCATTAACCGCACTAATCCGAGCCAAGGCATGGATTCCAGATCTTGAAGCGGAGGACATCATTAAAGGATATCCAGGTGTAAAGGAGGATGATTCAAACTTCGACAATGATGACCTCTGAAGGCTGACCAAAGAAATGCGGCCAATAGCCAGCAAACTGGCAGAGGACACAGACTTGTCTCATTTCCAACCGGCTTATGACGCTGAAGGGAAGAGACAGCCTGCCGAAATCCATGAAGTCGAAGAACTTGTGCCTCCAACCCGTAAGCATACCTATGCTCCTGATATTAACCCCTCCAGCCTTATCCATGAAGAGGCAGTGTTTCAAACTTTAACTGGAGTCGATTGGTCGACGGTTGATTTCCAATGTCTGGGGAGGGATGAAGAAGAAGTGATCGCACCAACTGACCCTCAACCGTCAAACCGTCCAGACGAAGCGTCTTAAACCGGCAGCTGGTTTACCAGATATTGTATGCCAATGCCAAAAACAATTATGCACTTGTAGCCGCTTTGAAGCTTCTTGTAATAGGATAGCAAAAACTCCTTTATCTGTCATGCCATCGGGCATGTTTTGTGACACTTCGTGAAAATTTGTTCCACTTTTTGGGATCTATTTATGCATAGCCCATGATGAGTTGTGTTCCTGGATACAAGAACTTGAAAGTATACTAGCGGTTTACCACTGGACGGGTTATGATGCCCAACAAATATACAATACTTAGATGAATAATCAAAGTTTTTGTATAAAAAGTAATATGTGCAACATACCTCGTTGGTTGACCAACTGCTTGTATGGTAAAGGTGTCAACACTAATCCGGAGTGTTGATAACTCTTTCCTTATTTTGCCGGATTATGATAATAAACCGTACCGGGATATAATAACCACCGGGTTTTCTTTATAGAACTGGCGATTTAGTCAAACCAGACCGGGGTAAGGAACACCAGCTTGTAACTGATCATGTACTGACAACGTGTAGTTGAAAGTCAAGCCGGGCCAAGGACACCGGTTTATCAGAACATATTATGAACCTCAATAAAGGCAGAAAACTTAGCAAATAGGACTCAAAAAAGAAATATGCAAGACTTTTTACAAGCTGCCAGGCTCCAAATCGAGGCTTTTCATGGGCAGCCAGGCCTCTGAGTTAAACCGCTTAACAAAGCCTTTTAAGATGGGCCTCCAATTAACCAATCGTTGTTTTAACTTTGACAAGTTCAGGGTCTATAGAATATTGACTTGTCAAACGTTCGGCGGGTCATAACAGGATTACCTGGACAGGGGTGGCTTACTTGATGAAGGCAGGTTAACCCGAGGTTTTAGGTGTATACACCAGGCTTCCAAGCCATGGCTTGATAGCCAATTACAAGGGTCCTTTGAAACTCTTTGTTGCTTTGCACAAAGAGCCCCCAAGTAACTTTGTGAGTTGTGCTCAGTGGGTGCCCATGTTTGAGTTTGTGCTTTGTACAACACTCTCTTTGGCCCCACATAATTTCCTTTGTAGCTTAACGCCTATCAAGAGGTGTAGCTATGGTGTGATAACAACCAAGCCCCCTAGTGAAATCCCTTTGTCTCCGTGCGGCTGCAGAGACCGGTTTAACAAAATTTTGCTTTGTTAGTAGAAACCCTTATAGGCACACATATGATGTAAAAAGAACAGAGACCCCGCTTTATTCGAGGCTCCGGTTTATTATATAATATATACATTGTCATAAATATGTACATATGAAGAGCCTGTGGCTCAAGTATAGTAAGGCCGAAGAAGAGCTATATTCCACGGCCGCTTGGTCTCCTCCGATTTACGTGAGTCTTTGTGCTCTTGAACATCAATGAGGTAGTATGACCCGTTGTGCAAATTCTTGCTGACCACAAATGGTCCTTCCCAAGGTGGGGATAACTTGTGCATATCAGTCTGATCCTGGATGAGCTGGAGCACCAAATCGCCCTCTTGAAAGGTTCTGGTCTTAACCCGGCGGCTGTGATAACGTCGGAGATCTTGTTGATAAATCGCCGAACGTGCTGCTGCAAGATCACGCTCTTCATCTAACAGGTCCAGGGAATCCTGACGTGCCTTCTCATTGTCAGTTTCAACATAAGCTGTCGCACGGGGTGAGTCGTGACGGATGTCACTAGGAAGAACTGCCTCCGCTCCATAAATCATGAAAAAAGGTGTGTAACCTGTAGACCTGTTGGGTGTGGTGTTGATGCTCCATAACACAAAAGGTAACTCCTCAACCCAACAACCCGGTGTCCGTTTCAAAGGAACCATAAGCCGGGGTTTGATACCTCGTAAAATTTCGTGATTTGCCCTCTCCGCTTGACCATTAGACTGGGGGTGAGCCACCGATGCTATATCAAGCCGGATGTGCTCACATTGGCAAAATTCCTCCATCTCTCCCTTTGATAGATTAGTACCATCATCAGTTATAATGCTGTGTGGAAAACCAAACCGGAATATCACCTTTTTGATGAATTGAACCGTTGTGGCTGCATCACACTTACTGACTGGCTCTGCTTCCACCCATTTGGTGAATTTATCAACTGCCACTAACAAGTGGGTCTTTTTGTCCTTGGATCGCTTGAAGGGTCCAACCATATCAAGCCCCCAAGTCGCAAACGTCCAAGTTATTGGAATCATCCTCAGCTCCTGAGCCGGAATGTGAGCACGGCGTGTGAATTTTTGACAACCGTCACATCTCTTGACTAAATCCTCCGCATCAGCATGAGCTGTTAACCAGTAAGAACCATGGCGAAAAGCTTTAGCAACCAAAGACTTTGAACCGGCGTGGTGACCACAATCCCCTTCATGGATTTCTCGCGAAATCTCACAAACCTCTTGAGGAGAGACACAACGCTGAATTGCTCCTGAGACGTTGTAACGATGTAACTCCCCGTTGATTATGGTCATGGACTTGGAACGCCGGATTACCTGTCGGGCCAAGGTTTCATCGTCTGGTAACTCGCCCTGGTTCATGTAAGCCAGATATGGGATTGCCCAATCCGGTATGACATGCAAAGCCGCCACCAATTGAGCCTCCGGATCAGGAATAGCCAACTCTTCCTCTATTGGTACCTTGACTCACGGATTATGCAACACGTCAAGAAAGACATTTGGTGGAACCGGTTTACGCTGAGAACCAAGGCGACTTAAAGCGTCCGCCGCTTCGTTCTTTCACCGGTCTATATGGTCCACCTGATAACCCTTGAAGTGACCAGCCACTGTGTCCACCTCTCACCGATATGCAGCCATGCGTGGGTCTTTAGAATCCCAAGTGTCAGACACCTGTTGAGCCACCAGATCTGAATCCCCAAAGCACTTGACCCGGCTTAAGTTCATTTCCTTAGCCATCCGAAGACCGTGGAGCAAAGCCTCATACTCAGTTGCATTGTTAGTACAAGGGAACATTAAACGGAGGACATAACAAAACTTGTCACCTCTTGAGGAAGTTAGTATCACTCCAGCCCTCGAGCCCTCCAACTGTCTGGATCCATCAAAGTGAATAGTCCAATACGTATTATCTAGCTTCTCCTCTAGTGCCTGCAACTCCGTCCAATCATTGATGAAGTCTACGAGTGCTTGGGATTTGATCGCTGTGCGAGGTATATATTTGAGCCCGTGAGGTCCAAGCTCAATAGCCCACTTGGCAATCCGGCCAGTTGCTTCTCTGTTTTGAATGATATCTCCCAAAGGGGTTGAACTGACCACTATGATAGGATGGCCCTGGAAATAATGTTTAAGCTTCTGGCTTGCCATAAACACTCCATATACCAGCTTTTGCCAATGTGGATACCTCTGCTTTGATTCAATGAGCACTTCACTGATATAATAAACCGGCCGTTGAACCGGATACTCCTTTCCAACTTCCTTGCGCTCCACCACAATAGCCACGCTAACAGCTCGGGCATTAGCATCCACATATAGCAATAATGGCTCTTTATCGATCGGGGCTGCAAGCACAGGTGGTTCAACTAGCTGCCTCTTCAGATCCTCAAACGCTTTATCAGCAGCCTCGCTCCAGACAAAATTATCTGTTTTCTTCAGCATCTGATATAAAGGAATAGCCTTCTCCCCAAGACGACTGATAAACCGGCTCAAAGCCGCAATCCGGCCGGCCAAACGTTGAACGTCATTGATACACGTCGGTTTAGCCAAAGATGTGATTGCTGAGATTTTTTCCGGATTAGCCTCGATACCTCTGTTCGATACCAGAAATCCCAAGAGTTTGCCTACCGGGACACCAAAGACACACTTTTCCGGACTGAGCATCATCTTGTAAACCCGGAGGTTGTCAAAGTTTTCTCTCAAATCATCTATCAATGTTTCCTCCTTTCTGGATTTTATCACAATATCATCCACATATGCATGAACATTACACCCAATTTGCTTATGAAGACAATTCTGAACACAGCGTTGATAAGTCGCCTGGGCACTCTTAAGCCCGAAGGGCATGGAGACATAACAAAAGGCTCCGAAGGGAGTGATGAAAGATATCTTCTCCTGGTCCTTAACTGCCATTTTGATCTGATGATAACCAGAGTAAGCATCCAGAAAACACAAACGGTCACAACCCGCCGTAGCATCAATGATCTGATTGATACGAGGGAGGGAAAAGGGGTCTGTAGGACAAGCTTTGTTCAAGTCTGTGTAATCTACACACATACGCCAAGTGTCGTTTTTCTTAAGAACCAGCACCGGATTAGTCAACCACTCTGGGTGAAAGACCTCCACGATAAACCTTATGGCCAACAACCGAGCTACCTCTTCATCGATAGCCTTACGCCTTTCTTCATTGAAGTGGCAGAGAAACTGCCGAACCGGTTTAAACTTAGGATCAATGTTAGATTCCGAATAGCTATGACAACTAAACCTAGCAAGATAGTAATTACGACCCAAGGTGTGTGCTTAGTGAGCTCCCTCGGTACACCTGGCATGTCAGAAGGTTTCCACGCAAAGATGTCCCGGTTCTCACGGATGAACTCGATGAGCGCGCTTTCCTATTTCGGATCCAGGTTAGCGCTGATACTGAACTATTTGGATGAATCGCCAGGAACAAAGTCAACCATGTTAGTATATGTGGCTGATTTAAACTTCAACGCTGGATCGTGTTATGTAGTTAGCTTTTTCAAAGAAGTCATGTCTGCCGGATCAACTTGGTCTTTATAAAACTTCAGCTCCTCCATGGCACAAACCGACTTAGCATAAGCCGCATCACCTTCCTCACATTCCAAAGTGATCTTCCTGCTCCCATGTACTGTGATGGTCCCCTTATGACCTAGCATTTTAAGCTGCAGATAAACATAACACGGCCTTGCCATGAACTTAGCGTAAGCCGGTCGCCCAAACAAAGCGTGATACCGACTTTTGATTTTCACCACCTCAAAGGTCAATGTTTCTGATCTTGAATCATGATAATCTCCAAAAGCCACCTCTAAGGCTATCTTGCCCACTGGATATGCAGACTTACCAGGGACCACACCATGAAAAACGGTATTTGAAGGTTTAAGATTCTTATCTGTCAACCCCATACGGCGGAAGGTATCATAATATAGAATGTTGATACTACATCCCCCGTCCATGAGTACCTTAGTGAACTTGTATCCCCCAACTTGAGGGGCCACCACTAAAGCCAGATGACCTAGATTGTCAACCCGGGGGGGTGATCCTCTCTACTCCACAAAATGGGTTGCTCGGACCAGCGCAAATACTGAGGCACCGCCGGTTCAACAGAGTTTACTGCCCTCTTGTGAAGCTTCTGATCACGCTTACACAAGCTAGTGGTGAAGACATGATACTGCCCACTATTTAACTGCTTAGGATTGCTCTGATAACCCGACTGTTGTTGCTGCTGCTGGCTTCCCTGATGGTTGTAACCTCCCTGGTTGCCCTGATTCCCTTGATTGTTGTATCCGGTTTGATTGCCCTGAAATCCTGAACCGGAACTGCCACCTCCGTAACCCGGCCAGTGGAAACCACCTCCTGAACCGCTGGGCGGGCCATTGTCATACTGAAACATTTGGAGTTCTTAAAATCTCGCATCATATAGCAATCCTTCCAAAGATGCGATGTTGGCTTCCCCTTGGATCCATGCTTTGGATAGGGTTGATTTAACAGGCGCTCCAAATTGGGGCCTGAACCGCCGCCTCTGTGGGGCAGCTTACCCTTACGGCGCTGACCATTCTCCTGAGCATTGGTGTTAGCCACAAAGTCCAAACTGTTGTCGGCCTTGCGCTTACCATTGTTGCCATGGCTGGCCGGATTATGCTGCTGCCCCTTGGTGTTGCCGTTCTTTTTCCCTTTCCCCGGTTTGTCCTCCTCTGAGTCAGGGTCTTTGGTAGTATCTGAATCGGTGTATTTAACCAAAGCGGCCATAAGCGTCGACATATCATTGCAGTGACGTTTGAGCCTTCCTAACTTCTATTTGAGTAGCAAAAAATAGCAATTGCGCTCCAATGTTAGTACTGCGGTATCTGCATTGATACGATCCGATGAATGCAAAATTGCTGAGACCCGCTTTACCCAATGGGTCATGGACTCCCCCTCCTCTTGGACACAAGCGGCCAGATCCACAATTGACATGGGCTTCTTACAAGTATCTTTGATGTTCTGGATAAACCGGTGCTTCAATTCGGCCCATGATCCGACAGAGTTAGTTGGTAAGCTCTTCAACCAAGTACGAGCTGTTCCTTCCAACATCATGGTGAAGTATTTAGCACATACTACTTCATCCACATCCAACATCTCCATTGCCATCTCGTAGCTTTCAACCCACGCCTCTGGTTGCAGATCGGCGGTATAATTGGGTACCTTACGAGGTCCTTTGAAATCCTTGGGCAGTCTCACATTACGCAAAGCGGGGGTAAGGCATGGCACCCCTAAGGAACTGAATACTACCCCTCGTTCGACTGAAGCGGTGGGGCGAACCAGAGTAGGTTGACGGGCCCCGTGTAGAGCCGCTAACTCGGCCTCCCGACGTGTGCGACCATGATCCACCACATCCTGCGCATTGGCACCGCCCCCTGCCGGGTTGTGTCCTCGCGGCAAGTTACGGCGACGTGCACTGCTTGACATGGCTGGTTCATCCTCGACATGCCTGCTGTAGCTCCGGCTTGGACGTGGGGTGGAATGAATCCTCTCACAACTGTGCAAATATGCCTGCTGTTGATTTACAGCTGTTTGAAGGAGATCTTTGGCCCTTCGTGCTTCAACCGCAACTGGTGACTCGCGTCGGTTGGGAGGGCTACTAACCGTGAAGCGGCGGCCACAATGTTGTCCAACGGGTTGGAGTAATGCCCGGGAGGTGTTGGAACATATTGTGGCACAATGTTATTCTGACGAGGCGGGTCCATCGTGCGCGGCTGAACCAGCGCTCCTGTTCCTGGTGCCTCCGTCCGGTTTAATATTGGCTGGTTACTAGTTCCTGCTCCTGGCGTATTGAAGAGATTTCGTCGCTCATAACCCAATGGGAGATGCGATCGGTACCTTCTTCTCATGACTTCTTCGGAAGCGTTCTGATCCAGCCTAATCCAGTAGGCCTGAGCTTCCAACTCGGCCCGTTCTGTAGCCATCCTAGCGTTCTTTGCCGCTAGGTCCGCTTTAGCATGAGCTATCTGATCCTTCACCTTTGCAATCTCCGCGTTGTGCTGATCCCGGGCTGCTGCATCCACCTCTGGAGCCATTAATGCTGCCAAAGCGTCGAACAAGTCAGACAGGACTTGAGCCGGAGGCGGCGCAGAGCTTCCTGCCCCTGCCAGCGTGGCGTTGTTGAACCGAAGAGTGCTGCGGCAGCTGACAAATGAGGCACCGACTGTGTACCGGCCATGAAGATAGCGGCCCGGTTTGGCAGATCAGGGGAGTCCGGAATACTGTTGCCCTCGGATCCTCCACTAATCCGGCCATCCTGCAACTGATAGAGCGACTCGGTCTCTCCAGAAGACTCGTCGTCGGAACAGACAACGGTTTCTCCATCGGACGCCGGTCCGTCCTTGTATTCTAGTCCATGGATGACGCCTACAAAAACATGCTTCGCCACAGGCTGAACCGGCGAAGGGCTTGCATGCTAAGCCATCTCGATGATGTCGGTGCAGATGTCCGGCTCCGGGGCCGGTTCGCCAATCTTGCCGATGAAGACGTGAATCCCACCAAAGGGGGCCCAGTACCCATATTCGATTGAATCGGCCTCGGGACCCCATCCTGCGTTGTCGATGTAGAGCTTGCCGCAACGACTCTTCATCATCCGACCCACAGCATATCCCTTGAGTCCATCAAAGCTGCCCTTCAAGAACTCGAAACCATCGTGCGATAGCCCCATGGTGGGCGCCAACTGTCGTGGATTGGTCACGGCAGATGTCCTTGTGAAAGGACTTAGTCATGGAGCCATCGCAATGGGTTAGCTTAAAGGGGTTAAACCGGACAAGGGGACACGAGGAGTTTATACTAGTTCGGCCCCTTCGATGAAGGTAAAAGCCTACGTCTAGTTGTCATTGGTATTGCTAGGGTTTCGAAAGCTAGGGAGCGAATCCGCTTTGTCTGGCTCTCGAGTCGTTGTCTGTCCCTCAACCGCTGCCGGGTCGTCCCTTTATATACACAGGTTGACGCCCGCTGGTTTACAGAGTCCCAAAGCCGGATCATAAACGTGTCCTGTTCGGTCTCTACACTTCCTATCTTACAAAGCAAGTTACACAATTAAGTCGGTTTACATCTACAGGCCTTAACTCCCCTCTGGGCCTTGGGCCTTCGTAAAGTGTCATCATTCTTACATCTTCATGGGTTCTAATCTTCATAAAGCTAATCCGGCTATTCCTAGCTGGTTTACGTCCAGTAATAATATCCCTAACACTACCTCTTGAGCATGCGTTGGTTTTTCCCTTGAAGAGGAAAGGGTGATGCAGCAAAGTAGCGTAAGTATTTCCCTCAGTTTTGAGAACCAAGATATCAATCCAGTAGGAGACAATGCACAAGTCACCTAGTACCTGCACAAACCATTAAGAACCTTGCAACCAACGCGATAAAGGGGTTGTCAATCCCTTCACGGTCACTCGCAAAAGTGAGATCTAATAAAGATAGTAATGTAAATATTTTCGGTATTTTTGTTGTATAGATTGGAAAGTAAAGATTGCAAAATAGTAAACGAGACGAGATGTAAATAAAAGAGATGCAATATAATAAGAAAGAGACCCGGGGGCCATAGGTTTCAGTAGTGGCTTCTCTCAAGTTAGCATGTATTACGGTGGGTGAACAAATTACTGCCGAGCAATTGATAGAAAAGTGATGTCTACTACACAACCTTCTTCTTGTAGAGGTTGATAGGCCTCCAAGTGTAGAGGTTTGTAGGACAGTAGCAAATTTTTCTCAAGTGGATGAACTAAGGTTTATCAATCTGCGGGAGGCGTAGGATGAAGATGGTCTCTCTCAAACAACCTTGCAACCAAATAACAAAGAGTCTCTTGTGTCACCAACACACCCAATACAATGGTAAATTGTATAGGTGCACTAGTTCGGCGAAGAGATGGTGATACAAGTGCAATATGTATGGTAGATATAGGTTTTTATAATCTGAAAATATAAAAACAGCAAGGTAACTAATGATAAAAGTGAGCAAAAATGGTACTGCAATGTGTTGAAACAAGGCCTAGAGTTCATACTTCCACTGGTGCAAGTTCTCTCAACAATAATAACATAATTGGATCATATAACTATACCTCAACATGCAACAAAGAGTCACTCCAAAGTCACTAATAGCGGAGAACAAACGAAGAGATTATTGTAGGGTACAAAACCACCTCAAAGTTATCCTTTGTGATCGATCTATTCAAGAGTCTGTAGTAAAATAACACAAAGCTATTCTTTCCATTCAATCTATCATAGATTTCATACTAGAATAACACCTTAAGACACAAATCAACCAAAACCCTAATGTCACCTAGATACTCCAATGTCACCTCAAGTATCTGTGGGTATGATTATACGATATGCATCACACAATCTCAGATTCATCTATTCAACCAACACAAAGAACTTCAAAGAGTGCCCCAAAGTTTCTACCAGAGAGTCAAGATGAAAACGTGTGCCAACCCCTATGCATAAGTTCACGAGGTCACCAAACTCGCAAGTTGATCACCAAAACATACATCAAGTGGATCACGTGATATCCCATTTTCACCACAGATAAGCACATGCAAGACATACATCAAGTGTTCTCAAATCCTTAAAGACTCAATCCGATGAGATAACTTCAAAGGGAAAACTCAATTCATCACAAGGATATAGAGGGGGAGAAACATCATAAGATCCAACTATAATAGCAAAGCTCGCGATACATCAAGATCGTGCTGAATTAAGAACACGAGAGAGGGAGAGAGATCAAACATATAGCTACTTGTACATACCCTCAGCCCCGAGGGTGAAATACTCCATCCTCATCATGGAGAGCGCCCGGATGATGAAGATGGCCACGGAAGAGGGATTCCCCCCTCCGGCAGGGTGCCAGAATAGGTCTCGATTGGTTTTCAGTGGCTACAAAGGCTTGTGGCGGCGGAACTCCCGATCTAGGTTTCTTTCTTGAAGTTTGGGGTTATATAAGAGGTGTTGGAGTCGGGAACAAGTTAGGGGGGTCCCCGAGGCGGCCACGAGGTAGGGGCACGCCTAGGGGGTAAGGCGCGCCCCCACCCTCATGGTGGCCTCGGGACTCTTCTGGCCCATCTCCGGTACTCTGTGGGCTTCTTCTGGTCCAAAATGATCTCCATGAAATTTCAGGTCAATTGGACTCTGTTTGGTTTTCCTTTTCTGTAAAACTTAAAAACAAGGAAAAAACAGAAACTGGCACTGGGCTCTAGGTTAATAGGTTAGTCCGAAAAATCATATAAAATAGCATATAAATGCATATAAAACATCCTATATGGATAATATAATAGCATGGAACAATAAAAAATTATAGATACGTTGGAGACGTATCAAGCATCCCCAAGCTTAATTCCTGCTCATCCTCGAGTAGGTAAGTGATAAAAATAGAATTTTTGATGTGGAATGCTACCTAACATATTGATCAATGTAATTTTCTTTATTGTGGCATGAATGTTTAGATTTGAAAGATTCAGGGCAAAAGTTTAATATTGACATAAAAATAATAATACTTCAAGCATACTAACAAAATAATCATGTATTCTCAAAATAACATGGCCAAAGAAAACTATCCCTACAAAATCATATAGTCTGGCTATGCTCTATATTCATCACACAAAATATTTAAATCATGCACAACCCCGATGACAGGCCAAGCAATTGTTTCATACTTTTGATGTTCTCAAACTTTTTCAATCTTCACACAATACATGAGCATGAGCCATGCACATAGCACTATATGTGGAATAGAATGGTGGTTGTGGAGAAGACAAAAAGGAGAAGATAGTCTCATATCAACTAGGCGTATCAACGGGCTATGGAGATGCCCATTAATAGATATCAATGTGAGTGAGTAGGGATTGCCATGAAACGGATGCACTAGAGCTATAAGTGTATGAAAGATCAAAAAGAAACTAAGTGGGTGTGCATCCAACTTTCTTGCTCACGAAGACCTAGGGCATTTTGAGGAAGCCCATCATTGGAATATACAAGCCAAGTTCTATAATGAAAGATTCCCACTAGTATATGAAAGTGACAACATAGGAGAGTCTCTATCATGAAGATCATGGAGCTACTTTGAAGCACAAGTGTGGTAAAAGGATAGTAGCATTGCCCCTTCTCTCTTTTTCTCTCATTTTTTTGTTTTTTGTTTTTTTGGGCCTTCTCATTTTTTATGGCATCTTTTTTTCTCTTTTTTATTTTTCGTCCAGAGTCTCATCCCGACTTGTGGGGGAATCATAGTCTCCATCATCCTTTCCTCGCATGGGACAATGCTCTAATAATGATGACCATCACACTTTTATTTACTTACAACTCAAAAATTACAACTCTATACTTATAACAAAATATGACTCTATATGAATGCCTCCGGTGGGGTACTGGGATGTGCAATGACTCATGAGTGACATGTATGAAAGAATTACGAATAGTGGCTTTGCCACAAATACGATGTCAACTACATGATCATGCAAAGCAACATGACAATGATGAAGCGTGTCATAATAAATGGAACAGTGGAAAGTTGCATGGCAATATATCTCGGAATGGCTATGGAAATGCCATAATAGGTAGGTATGGTGGCTGTTTTGAGGAAGGTATATGGTGGGTGTATGATACCGGCGAAAGTTGTGCGGTACTAGAGAGGCTAGAAATGGTGGAAGGGTGAGAGTGCGTATAATCCATGGACTCAACATTAGTCATAAAGAACTCACATACTTATTGGAAAATCTATTAGTTATCGAAATAAAGTACTACGCGCATGCTCCTAGGGGGATAGATTGGTAGTAAAAGACCATCGCTCGTCCCCGACCGCCACTCATAAGGAAGAGAATCAATAAATAAATCATGCTCCGACTTCATCACATAACAGTTCACCATACGTGCATGCTACGTGAATCACAAACTTTAGAACAAGTATTTCTCAAATTCACAACTACTCAACTAGCATAACTCTAATATCACCATCTTCATATCTCAAAACAATCATCAAGTATCAAACTTCTCATAGTATTCAATGCACTCTATATGGAAATTTTTATTATACCCATCTTGGATGCCTATCATATTAGGACTAATTTTATAACCCAAGAAAATTACCATGCTGTTCTAAAGACTCTCAAAATAATATAAGTGAAGCATGAGAGTTCATCTATTTCTTCAAAATAAAACCACCGCCATGCTCTAAAAAGATATAAGTGAAGCAATGGAGCAAATGACAAACTACTCCAAAAGATATGAGTGAAGATCAGTGAGTAGTCGAATAATCTATACCTACTATTAAAGGGAGGTGATATTCTTGGTTTTGTCCCGCTTCGTTTGGTCCCGCTTCAATTAATTTCACGTACGCTATTTGGTTTTGTTACTTGCCACCGGTTTTGGCCCAACGGAGGAAGCCCACCTGGCGGCACGCTGAGGCCCAGGTTCGGAGAGCTGGCAAAAAATAAAATTATCGATGGGAGGGTTTGATCCCATAACCTGCGAACCGGCCACACATAGTTTGTCCAACTGACTCAGCTAGAGATATGAGAGAATTTTTTTTCTCCCGTTGCAACGCACGGGCCCTTTTGCTAGTTATGTAACTATGTGAAGACTCTCTAACATTTAATAATTTCTGATCTTGGTATTTTATTCAAACAGCAAGAAAAACAAAATAAAATAAAATGACGCTCCAAGCAAAACACATATCATGTGATGAATAAAAATATAGCTCCAAGTAAAGTTGCCAATGAATGAAGACGAAAGAGGGGATGCCATCCGGGGCGTCCCCAAGCTTAGGCTCTTGATTGTCCTTTTATGTTACCTTGGGGTGCCTTGGGCATCCCCAAGCTTATGCTCTTGACACTCCTTGTTCCATAGTCCATCGACTCTTTACCCAAAACTGGAAAACTTCACAGCACAAAACTTAACAGAGGACTCGTAAGCTCTGTTGGTATAGGAAAATAAATCACCACTTAGGTACTGTTGTGAACTCATTCGAAATTCATACTGGTGTGATATCTACTGTATTCCAACTTCTCTATGGTTCATACCCTCCGATACTACTCATAGATTCATCAAAATAAGCAAACAACACATAGAAAACAGAATCTGTCAAAAACAGAACAGTCTGTAGTAATCTGTGGGTTTCGAATACTTCTGTCACTCCAAAAATTCTGAAATAAATTGGTGTACCTTAGGAATTTGTCTATTAATCATCTTCAAAAAGAATCAACCTAACCGCACTCTCCAGTAATAAATGGCAGCTAATCTTGTGAGCGCAAAAGTTTCTGTTTTTTACAGCAAGATTGCAAAGACTTCACCCAAGTCTTCCCAAAGGTTCTACTTGGCACAAACACTAACTAAAACATAAAACCACATATAAAAATAGGCTAGATTAATTATTTATTACTAAACAGAAACAAAAATAAAGAAACAAAAATAAAAATTGGGTTGCCTCCCAACAAGCGCTAACATTTAACGCCCCTAGCTAGGCATGATGATTTCAATGATGCTCACATAAAAGATAATAATTGAAACATAAAGAGAGCATCATGAAGAATATGACTAGCACATTTAAGTCTAACCCACTTCCTATGCATATGGATTTTTTGAGCAAACAACTTATGGGAACAATAATCAACTTGCATAGGAAGGTAAAACAAGGATAACTTCAAGATTTTCATCACACAGAGAGGAAACTTGATATTATTGCAATATGTAAAAGCATATGTTCCTCTCTCATAATAATTTTAAGTAGCATAATGAGTGAATTCAACAATATAACCATCACATAAAGTATTATTTTCATGATGCACAAGCATAGAAATTTTACTACTCTCCACAAAAGCAAAATTCTTCTCATTCGGAATAGTGGGAGCAAATTCAACAAAATAACTATCATGGGATTGAAAATTGAAATGAAGATGACAAGTTTCATGGTTATCATTCTTCTTTATAGCATACGTGTCATCACAATAATCATCATAGATAGGAGGCATGCTTTCATCATAATAAAATTGCACATCAAAACTTGAGGGAGAGAAAATATCATCTTCATCAAACATAGCATCCCCAAGCTTGTGGCTTTGCATATCATTAGCATTATGGGTATTCAATGAATTCATACTAACAACATTTCAATCATGCTCATCATACAAAGATTTTTTGCAAAACATTCTAATGCGTTCTTCTTCTAACACTTTGGCACAATTATCGGAATCCTTATTTTCATGAAAGACATTAAAAAGATGAAGCATATGAGGTATCCTCAATTCCATTTTTTATAATTTTCTTTTATAAACTAAACTAGTGATAAAACAAGAAACTAAAAGATTCAATTGCAAGATCTAAAGATATACCTTCAAGCGCTAACCTACCCGGCAACGGCGCCAGAAAAGAGCTTGATGTCTACTACACAACCTTCTTCTTGCTGACGTTGTTGGGCCTCCAAGTGCAGAGGTTTGTAGGACAGTAGAAAATTTCCCTCAAGTCGATGACCTAAGGTTTATCAATCCGTGGGAGGTGTAGGATGAAGATGGTCTCTCTCAAACAACCCTGCAACCAAATAACAAAGAGTCTCTTGTGTCACCAACACACCCAATACAATGGTAAATTGTATAGGTGCACTAGTTCGGCGAAGAGATGGTGATACAGGTGCAATATGTATGGTAGATATAGGTTTTTATAATCTGAAAATATAAAAACAGCAAGGTAACTAATGATAAAAGTGAGCAAAAATGGTATTGCAATGCGTTGAAACAAAGCCTAGAGTTCATACATCCACTAGTGCAAGTTCTCTCAACAATAATAACATAATTGGATCATATAACTATACCTCAACATGCAACAAAGAGTCACTCCAAAGTCACTAATAGCGGAGAACAAACAAAGAGATTGTAGGGTACGAAACCACCTCAAAGTTATCCTTTCTGATCGATCTATTCAAGAGTTTGAAGCTATTCTTTCCATTCAATCTATCCTAGAGTTCATACTAGAATAACACCTTAAGACACAAATCAACCAAAACCCTCATGTCACCTAGATACTCCAAAGTCACCTCAAGTATCCCTGGGTATGATTATACGATATGCATCACACAATCTCAGATTCATCTATTCAACCAACACAAAGAACTTCAAAGGGTGCCCCAAAGTTTCTACCGGAGAGTCAATATGAAAACGTGTGCCAACCCCTATGCATAAGTTCCCGAGGTCACGAAACTTGCAAGTTGATCACCAAAACATACATCAAGTGGATCACGTGATATCCCATTGTCACCACAGATAAGCACATGCAAGACATACATCAAGTGTTCTCAAATCCTTAAAGACTCAATCCGATAAGATAACTTCAAAGGGAAAACTCAATTCATCACCAGGAGATAGAGGGGGAGAAATATCATAAGATCCAACTATAATAGCAATGCTCGCGATACATCAAGATCGTACCGAATCAAGAACATGAGAGAGAGAGAGAGAGAGATCAAACACATAGCTACTGGTACATACCCTCAGCCCCGAGGGTGAACTACTCCCTCCTCATCATGGAGAGCGCCGGGATGATGAAGATGGCCACCGGAGAGGGATTCCCCCCTCCGGCAGGGTGCCGGAATGGGTCTAGATTTGTTTTTGGTGGCTATAGAGGCTTGCGGCAGCGGAACTCCCGATCTAGGTTTCTTTCTGGAAGTTTGGGGTTATATAAGAGGTGTTGGAGTCGGAACAAGTTAGGGGGTCTCTGAGGCGGCCATGAGGTAGGGGCGCGCCCAGGGGGGTAGGGCGCGCCCCCCACACTCGTGGTGGCCTCGGGACTCTTCTGGCCCATCTCCGGTACTCCGTGGGCTTCTTCTGGTCCAAAAATGATCTCCGTGAAATTTCAGGTCAATTGTACTCCGTTTGGTTTTCCTTTTTTGTAAAACTCGAAAACAAGGAAAAAAACAAAACTGGCACTGGGCTCTAGGTTAATAGGTTAGTCCAAAAAATCATAAAAAATAGCATATAAAACATCCTAGATGGATAATATAATAGCATGGAACAATCAAAATTATAGATACGTTGGAGACGTATCAAAAAGTGCATAGTTATGAAGATATCTAAGGCAATGATCATGAATATAGGCACCACGTCTGTGTCAAGTAGATCGAAACGATTCTGCATCTACTACTATTACTCCACACATCGACCACTATCCAGCATGCATCTAGAGTATTAAGTTCATAAGAATAGAGTAACACATTAAGCAAGATGACATGATGTAGAGGGATAAACTCAAGAAATATGATATAAACCCCCTCTTTTTATCCTCGATGGCAACACTACAATACGTGCCTTGCTGCCCCTACTGTCAATGGGAAAGGACACCGCAAGATTGAACCCAAAACTAAGCACTTCTCCCATTGCAAGAAAGATCAATCTAGTAGGCCAAACTAAACCGATAATTCGAAGGGACTTGAAAAGATATCAAAACATGCATATAAGAATTCAGAGAAGAACCAAATAATATTCATAGATAATCTTGTTCATAAATCCACAATTCATCGAATCTCGGCAAACACACCGTAAAAGAGTATTACATCGAATAGATCTCCAAGAACATCGAGGAGAACTTTGTATTGAGAATCAAAGAGAGAGAAGAAGCCATCTAGCTAATAACTATGGACCCGAAGGTCTGTGGTAAACTACTCCTGCTTCATCAGAGAGGTAATGGTGTTGATGTAGAAGCCCTCCGTGATCGATTCCCCCTCCGGCTGATCACCGGAAAAGGCCCCAAGATGGGATCTCACGGGTACAAAAGGTTGCGGCGGTGGAAAAGTGGTTTCGTGGCTCTCTGCGATGTTTCTAGGGTATAAGAGTATATATAGGTGAAAGAAGTACGTCAGTGGAGCTACGAGGGGCCCGAGGGTGGGGGCGCGCCTACCCCCATTGGGCGCGCCCTCCTTCCTCTTGGAGTTCCAGACTTCGACTCCAAGTCTTCTGGATTGCTTTTGGTGCAAGAAAGATCATCACGAAGGTTTCAGTCCGTTTGGACTCCGTTTGGTATTCCTTTTCTGCGAAACTCTAAAATAGGCAAAAAACGGAAACTGGCACCGTGCCTCCGGTTAATAGGTTAGTCCCAAAAATAATATAAAAGAGCATATTAAAGCCCATTAAACATCCAAAACAGATAATATAATAGCATGGAACAATCAAAAATTATAGATACGTTGGAGACGTATCACCTAGCTAGTCATAATGGACAGGGTTAACACTAAAGACATGATACAGCGCAAGCATTGGAAAAGTCATGATGGGCCTGAATGTGTCCTTTGCCTGACTAGTGCACTTGCGGACAGGAACGATCTCTTCTTTCAGTGTAACTTCAGTGTGCGTGTATGGAATTATCTTCAGGTTGTTTGAATGGATAGCAATGAGATGGTGCAAATTGCTTTGCATGCCACGAAGGATTTCAATAAGCCATTCTTCTCTTAAGTGTTTTTTCTTGCATGGTGGAATGTTTGGAAAGTCAGAAACGATAGGGCTTTTAGACATATCAGGCCAACTTTCAGGCAATGGAGGAATGGTCTCATCCATGATATTACCCTCTCACCCATAGGATCAAAAGAAGATACAAAGATGCACTGCTTAAGTGGATTAACTTCCTGCCTCCTTGATGAGGCTCCTAGATTTAGTCTTTAGGTATAGCACCCCCTTTTTCTATTTAGCTTTGTATAGTTCTTTTTTTCTCTTGTAGCTCATCTTGAGGAACCTTTTGTAATTTGTTCTCTCAAGTGTAATAAAATGCTGTCGGGTGTAAGCCCTGCAGTCTTCAAGGTCAAAAACAAAAGAACTATACAAGTATACATTACATCTGAAAGATTATTAAATTGATAAAATAGAGCCTTAATTTGCAGAATCATAAGTTCACACCACATACTGATAAGTTATACCATGCTTAGGCAAACCAATCCGACTGACGAAGTTGAGTTCAAATACATTAGTCTCTCTTTACAATGCATGTCTTAGTATCAGAATGAAAATTATGATATCTGGATTTCAATGTTTAAACCAATGCACAATTTTTAATTTGATAAGCATGTAGGCATCTCATTTGCACCAAATCAAACCATGTGAATCTGGATGAGCATGTTAGGTAATCGAATCATGCGTAAAAATATAATCAACAACATTTTTGGTTCTTCAAATTATTAAACCTAACATGCAAGCCACATTTTCTATGCCCTAGAAGTTTCCATGACACTACTAGGGAAAAGCCTATACACAGAATCTTATCAGCAGTGCGCTTTAAAACAAGGCGCTGCTGCTAATTAGCAGTAGCAAGCTCAAGAATAACTCGCTGCTGAAATTAATATAGCAGTAGCGCGCCAGCTCAAAGACGCGCTACTGCTATAATTACCACGAGGCCGCCGCGAGGCTAGCTATAGCAGCAATGCGTTATAACGACGGGCGCTACTTCTACGTAGCATAGTAGCAGCGCATTTCGCCAATAAGCGCTACTGCTAAGTTTACTACAAAAATTTAGTCCCACCTCGCTCCGTGAAGAGAGTTTCTACCACCTTAAATATGTTACTTCTCAAACTTTGACAAGCACTTGGTCTTCATTGAACTCTATGTGTAGAATTTGTGGCTGCAATATGAGTCTTCACTTGTTCCTAAACCAGTGAGGACTCATATTGACAAATCAGATTGTACACAAAAAGATCGTTGATGATCAATGTATTTTTGATACATTGAACTATAAGCCTATTTTTACATGCTGACACATAGCAGTAGCGCTTCTTTGTGAAAGGCATTTCTGCTATGTAGTTTAGCAGTAGTGTCTTTCTCTATAGCGCGCTACTGCTAAGCCATTCCATCTCCCACCCTATCTCCTCTATCCGATCCACTCACAGTCACACACTCACTGGATCCCTCTCAATCCCCCATGCCGGTCCTTCCCCGTCGCCCCTCCTCCCTCTGCATCGCCGTCACCTCCTCCTCCTGGCTGGACTTGGTACTGGCCTCCTCCTCCGTCCTTCCTCTCCACTCGCCGCTGGCCGGCCCCTCCTCGCTCTGCCTTCCTCCTCCGTCCTCCCTCCACTGGCCGCCGGCCAGCCCCTCCTCCTCCTTGCTGGACTCGGTACCGGCCTACTCCTCTGTCCTCCCTACATTTTGATTTAGTTGATTTAGTAGGCTAGTTGATTTAGAACATTTTGATTTAGTTGATTTAGTAGGCTATTTGATTTATTTGATTTATAACATTTTGATTTAGTTGATTTAGAACATTTTGATTTAGTTGATTTAGTAGGCTAGTTCATTTAGTTGATTTAGAACATTTTGATTTAGTTGATTTAGTAGGCTAGTTCATTTAGTTGATTTAGTATGCACCATTTCCATTTAGTTGATTTAGAACATTTTTATTTAGTTGTTTTAGTTACTTTTTGGCAAAATGTAGGTGGTACCTTGTCATCTAATATGTTACTAGATCTTAGGATTATAATTGTCCATCAAATTGCTTCTCGCGGAAGAATCAAAAATATCTCATGCTACTGTTTTTCTTTCCTGTGAAGTGGATCATTAATCCTTTGCTCATATTGCTTTAGGAAAAATGGCGCCACCACCACCACCACTATGTCGACTGTGCAAGTCAAGGTGCGCCAGCAGCCTTGCAACTGGCAAGTTGTTTGGCATCTACTTCCAGCCGGGTTTTCGTCATGCGGCGGTAAGAAATTAGATGAAATGTAATAATTATTTTATTTTTAGTGTTGGCATTACTGCATTGTGTCATTTTGCTTATTTTACACAGATCGTCCCATGCAATGTGAGGTTGAAATTCAACAAGCTGACATGAGACACTGTGACATTTGAGGCTCCTGGGGGGGCGTACACTATGGAGGTCGAGAAAGCACGCAATATGTCGCAGGTTGGAGGAGATGGATGGGTCCGTTTCGTCGCTCGCATGCGTCTTACTAGTGGTGAGTTGATCAGCTTCTCCTTCAGAGCAGAAAGACCCAAGCTGGCTGTCATTTATCTCAACCTGGTGGAAGATGATGAGGATGACGAAGATGATGAAGATGATGAAGATAATGAGGACCCACTCGATGAAGATGATGAGGACCCACTTCATGAAGCCATTGTAGCTCAAAGAACAAGGCTGAGCGAGGAGGAGGTGTCCAACATATGGGACATAATTCCGCCACGTGCTGACTTTGTCGGGGTGCCATTTGTGACCCGCCTGACAAATACCATGGTTGATTGACATGATATGGTATGTTATACTTACAAATGCAAATTATCCAATGAAATACTTAGTGTACAGTCCAATGATATGGTATGTTATGTGGAATCTAGTCGATGATATGTTTTAGTGTAGAGTTCGATCACATGCTTATTAGTGTAGAATCTAAGGAAACTATTAATAGTGTAGATAATCCATATGTACTTATTTGCGAGGCTATTTATTAATTGAAATGTTTTTCTTATTCGGAAATTGGCAAAGAGCATATATGTGAGTTATGGTATCGAGCCTGATGAAGAAGGCTCAGCTGGACTATGCCTTACTACAAGGGGCTCCGTCACAACCTGTACTTACCGCGTGGACACGGACGGTCGCACACACTTAAACTCGGTTGGGTGGAAGAAATTCCTCGATGGCAAGAATCTTCGTGTTGGACAGGCCATCCTAATTACTATCAGGAACACCAACCGCCCAGGCTTGAGGATGATGATTGTCTTCGATATCATCTAGAACTACATATGTGTGTGTGGATATATCATCTATAACTACATATGTGTGTGTGGCTATATCATCTAGAACTACATATGATGATCGTCGTTGATATCATCTAGAACTACATATGATCATCGCCGTTGATATGACCTTGTACTGCTTGAGGATGCATGTTGACTATGCATTAAATTGTTATGTAGTACTCCCTTCGTTCCAAATTACTCGTCATGGTTTGAACTAAAACCACGACGAGTAATTTGGAACGAAGGGAGTACTACCCAGTAATGTTTATGAATTTGATATCTACTAGCAGTACCTAGTATCTAGTATCTGAAAGGGAAACTAAAAGGGAAAGGGGTACGGGGGGAAATGATGAAAGATGTAGCAGTAGCGAGGGACTGTGAAATCGCTATAGCTAAGTAATAGTAGCGCGTTCATAAAAAGCGCTGCTGATATCGTCAACTGTAGTAGCGCGGGTAAGGACCGCGCTACTACTATAAGTTAGTTGTAGCGCCTTATTAGTAGTGCGGCCACCCGCGCTGCTACTAGCCTCAAAACCCGCGCTACCACTAGGGTTTTCCCTAGTAGTGTGAATATGACTGCCTAATATACACTATAAATCGCTATAAAAATATTTGTTAGTGTGTCTATAATTTATAAATCCTTATCATAATATTCAATATAATATAAAACTATATATAAACACATGCATGTATATGCAAATGTGTATACACAACATCATTTAGGCAATATTAGAAAAATAAATATGAAAGATTGTCTTAACAATAAAGATTTTTGGTCCATCATAATTTTTTTCATTTTGTAGAATTAAAATTTTCAATTATATACATTACAGTTGCATACCAATGAATAATATAACTGTTATTTGGAAACATTTTATGTGGCTAAGTGATAAAAATATTAATTACAACTGTAATATGGTACACTTAGTTTAAAATAAATATAAAAGTTTAATATGAAAAACAATTGTTTTACATCGCCCCGGGCCCAAAAATACTCTGGACTGGTTCTGCGAGTTGGACCGGAACACCAAGGAGTTTATCTCGAGTTGGATGATTAGTAGGTGGGAGAGAGGAATGAAGTGCATCAACCAAGCATAGTCCTCTGCCGAAGCATTTCTCCATAAAGTTGTCAGATGACTTTAAATATCAGAATAAATACATGATATGTGTGCATGAATCTCAAACCGAGATGGAAAGCTCAGCCATGCGCGGGATATCCCTTGCATGGTAGAATCACTTTTCTCCATTATACCGTTACTCAAATAAATGTTGCCCAAACCAACTCATCACTTGCAAAAGAAAAAGGAAAAAAACAAACTAACTAACCCGGGCCGTTGCCTGCGAAAATTGCCGAAAAAGTGCGGGAAGGAATGGAATTGGGGTCGCGTGCTTTCCCCCCGTTGGCGGCGGTTGCGAAATCTATTGCTCGCTCCAATGGAAGGACACAAGGCCGCCGCTCGTGTGCAGGAGCCCTCCCTCCTGCAGCCAGCAACCAGTAGTACTGACTTTTCACCCCATACATGCCAACTGTGAATTTCTTTCTTTTTCAACAAGCAAGTTGAACGATACCACTACATGCACAATGAATTACCCCTAAAAAACCTGACAGTGAATCGGAATAAGTGGTGGACATAACGAACATTTAACAGAAAAGGATGCCACTTGGGCTCTCCCTGATTCGGCGAATCCCCGGATCTAGTGCATCCCACGCCTATATAAATACACATTGCACACCGCCGGTTCATAGGGCTCCCATCTCAACCGCCCCAACAATCCAAAACCCAGCAACCCCTCCCCAAGCACAAGCAGCATGGAGTCCATGCCGGCAGTACTCGCTGCACAACCAAGCAATGAAGAGCTCATGGCGGCGATAGCAAAGCAGCAGCGCCACGACGGGAGTGGCATCTCCCTCGGTGACGGCCTCATCTCCACGACCGGTGCGTTGGCCAGCAACCAGATTGCCCCAACCTCGAGTGACTCATCTCACTCCCTCGCCAAGGTCGTCATCGAGGATGAGGATGAGGATGTCCTCCGCTTGGTGGATGTGGATCTGCCCGTCACCGAGGGAGCGGGAGGGGAGGCAGAGGTACACGATCCCGCAGCATACGCAAAAGCTATGGTCGCAGACCACTGCCGGCGAGTGGAGCTCTCGGAGCTGTTCACACGGAAGCTCCACCAGGGGTGCGGCGGATCCGTCGCCATAGCCGCGCGCATCACCGCCTCCGAGCTGGCTGGGCAAAAGGGGCGACCGCCCCGGGCCCCAAGAGGGGAGGGGCCCAGCTAAAACTTATACTAGTAAGAACTATACAAGTATACATTACATCTCAAAGATTATTAAATCGATAAAATAGAGCCTCAATTTGCAGAAACATAAGTTCACACCACATACTGATAAGCTATACCATGCTTAGGCAAACCAATCCGAACTAGGGAAGTTGAGTTCAAATATATTAGTCTCTCTTTACAATGCATCACTACAAGAAATATGTCAACTAGTGACCTTCTGTCAGTGACTTTGGAAGAATTGGTCATAGATATACGACCATTTGAGATCAATTGGTCAAAAGCTGTTCGGTGGGCTCCAAACCCTCAACTATATCGACCATTTTGGTCAGAAAGGTCATAATTTCCTTACACTAAATGGTCATAAAGCAGACAGCACTGGTATGATGCCTTATTTCTAGCTGATCACGACCAATATAGATGGTCATAACCTTGTAAATTGTGGTGGATTGTCATGACTAGGCGCCACCTCATCAGTTTTGCCTATGTGTCATGTCCATGTGTCAATTTTTGCCCTAGGTTGTGAAGCAACCTATATTTCTGTCATTCCCAAAATTCCCAAAAAATCTCATAAAATTATTTGGGTCATATCTTCGTCAAATATGTAAAAATCCTTCCTTGCCTAGTTCAAAAATAATTCAACAATATTCATTTTCCTATTCTGTTCACAATAATACTTTGTGAAGTGTTATTTATATATTCTTGATTGCCCTCAAAAATTTTGGGCACTCTTTCCTATCCAAATCATTGCCTCATGACAAAATTCAGCTCCATTTGCCCAGTAAATCTTCCTTGGCAAATTTCCAAAGTTTTTTTCCACCTAGAAGAGTTGTGAAGGAAGTACCATTTTATATATCCAAATGACATGAAATTTATACGGTTCCTTCATATGCCCAAATTATCACCCTCCTCCAAATTTTAGCTCAGTCAAATCATCTATGTGAGCCGAGGTTCAATTTATATTTGGCAAATTGCAAAGCAAGTGTTATCCAGATCCCTCCTATTACCCTCAAACTTTTTGGGCACTCTTCCATACCCAAATCATTGCTACATGATAATATTCAGCTCCATTTTCCTGGTAAATCTTTCTCAGGAAATTTCCAAAGTTTCTATCTCGAGAGAAGCTTTGTGAAGTAAGTACTAGCTAGGCTTACCCAAATGATCTGAAAATTTACCAGGGCATGACCATACCTATGTAACTTACCTACACCAAATTTGAGCTCATTTCATTTATCCAATTTCTCTCGCTAATTTTCCCAAGTTTCTGTCCAGGGAATAGCATTGTGATGGAAGTACCACTTTGGCATGCCCAAATTGTATTAATTTTCTACAGTGCTTTCCTATGCCCAAATAACCATCCCCCACCAAATTTCATCTCAATCCATTCATTATTTTGAGCCTAGCTTCAACATTCATATTTCTATCCAGTGTGGTACATTGCAAAGCAAGTACCACCTAGGCTCCTCCTTTTGAGCTAAAAAATTGCGAAGACAGTCTTCTTAGTAGATGATCATCCTCAGCCAAAACTCACGCCCATTGGCCACGTGCATTTCCCGTATCGCTAAACAAACACTTGGCTGCTAATTCATGTTTGAGCATAGTTCGGTCTCCTCGTGAGAATCTTATGTTGTAATTTTCTTCCTAGCACCTGCCTGGGGAGTACCCAACTCCCTAGACATGCCTAGGCCGCCTAGAACACATGGAAACGCCACAGCCACACGGTGACCATGCGACGCGCATGCGAGTTTACGCGCTCTGGAGTTGGGGCCCTCGTCCACCATCCAAACCTAGATGTATCGCTACCAAACCATGTATTTATGATTAAATAGATACTTATATACCTATAAATGATTTTTGTAAAAAATAAAGAGCAAACTATAAGGTAGATGTAGTTCAAAATTGACCCGCTTCCTACTGAATCGGCAGAAATTTGTATTTTTCACAAGTGGTGGATCAAAACTTCTGACACCCAACCATTTTGTCAATTATGCATTAAATATGGCCTAATATTTAAGAAAAATGATTTGTTCCAATTTTGCAACAAATATATGGTAGCTCCTTCACAAAAAAACTCATTTTGGGCATTCAAAAAATGGAAAATGAATTTCCGTGCAAAGAAAATGAAAACTCACTTAGGCAACATTGTTTGGAATTCCAAGATGCACCATTGTGCACAATATGAGATCATTTTAACAAACTATGCCATGAATGTGTCCATAAGATTGATCATTTGGCTTGAAAATCCTGAATCTTCACGCATGATAGCTCATTTCTGAGAACACTTTTTTAAAATAACTGTTGTATTACAAGTTTATTATTTTTCCTAGAAACTTGGTCACATATAATGACACAATGCGAAGGTTTTCCAATTTTTTGATTTTTTTGAATTTTTTATGCCCATTTCGAAATGCGATCAAAACAGCGGGTTTGACTGTTCCTAGCTAGTGGTTGAATCTTGGAAAAAAAATTATGTTTCTCTGATTAAATAGATACTTATGTACCTATAAAAGATTTTTTAGAAAAAATAAAGAGCAAACTATGAGGTAGCTGTAGTTCAAATTTGACCCGCTTCCTGCTGAACCGGCGGGAATTTGTCTTTTTCACCAGAGGTGGATCAAGACTTTTGACACCCAACCATTTGGTCAATTGTGAATCAAATATGGCCTAGTATTTTATAAAATTGATTTGTTCCAATTTTGCAACAAATATATGATAGGTCCTTCACAAAAAGAACTCAATTTGGGCACTCGAGAAATGGAAAATGAATTTTCCGTGCAAAGAAAATGAAAACTCCCTTAGGCAACATTGTTTGGAATTCCAAGATGCACCCTTGTGCACAATATGAGGTCATTTGAACAAACTATGCCATGAATGTCGCCATAAGATTGATCATTTGGCTTGAAAACCCTAAATCTTCACGCATGATATCTCATTTCTGAGAACACTTTTTTAAAATAATTGTTGTATTACAAGTTTATTATTTTTCCTGGAAACTTGGTCACATATAATGACACAATGCGAAGGTTTTCCAATTTTTGAATTTTTTTTGAATTTTTTATGCCCATTTCGAAATGGGATCAAAATAGCGGGTTTCACCGTTCCTAGCTAGTGGTTGAATCTTGGAAAACTTTTGATGTTTCTCTGATTAAATAGATACTTATGTACCTAGAAATGATTTTTGGAAAAAATAAAGAGCAAAGTATGAGGCAGCTGCAGTTCAAATTTGACCTGCTTCCTACTGAATCAGCAGGAATTTGTCTTTTTTAGCAGAGGTGGATCAAAAAAATTGAGACCCAACCCTTTGGTCAATTGTGCATTAAATATAGCCTAATATTTTATAAAATTGACTTGGTCCAATTTTGCAACAAATATATGGTAGGTCCTTCACAAAAAAACTCATTTTGGGCACTCACAAAAGGGAAAATTGATTTTTCGTCCAAAGAAAATGAAAACTCCCTTAGGCAACATTGTTTGCCATTCCAAGATGCACCCTTCTGCACAATATGAGATCATTTGAACAGACTATGCCATGAATATGGCCAATTCATCGGTCATTTGGCTTGAAAGCCATGCAACTTCACATATGGTAGCTTATTTTTGAGAAGAATTTTTTAAGGTATTTACAGTATTGCGAGTTTGTTATTTTTCCTGGACACTAGGTCACATATAGTTACACAATGCAAAAGCTTTCCATTTTTTTATTTTTTTGAATTCTTTATGCCGATTTCAAAACACGGTCAAAACCGCGGGCATCATCGTTCTTACCTACTATGGAATCTTACTAAACTCATAGTGTTTCTCTAATGAAATATATACATGTGTACCTAAAAATTATTTTTGGAAAAATAATGAGCAAACTATGAAGTAGATGTAGTTCAAATTTGACCCGATTCGTCCTAATTTGGTACAAGTTGGTTTAAATGGCTAAAAACCTAGAAAGGTCGAAAATGCATACAAGTTGGCTATCATCCATAAAATGTGGTATAACTTGAGTGAAAATTTTTGTGGTGCGATTTTGCAAAATATTATTGGTAGTTGCTTCATAAACCCCTTTGTTTTTAGTACTTGGAGACTATTTTAAACGATACATATCTCAAACCAATCAGGACGTCTCCCCCGGATCACCCTCCTGTAGGCCATCTGAGCCGTCCACACCGTCCTGATCCAATGTCTCCTCACCTCTCCTACCTCCCTCGATCCCCTTCCCTCCTGTCGGTGTCAAAACCGGCGGATCTCGGGTAGGGGGTCCCGAACTTTGCGTCTAGGCTGGATGGTAACAGGAGGCAAGGGACACGAGTTTTACCCAGGTGAAAGGGCATTTCCCTACTTTATGTTTTGGATGATGATGACAACCCTTTATGGTCTAATCGTGTGCTATATGTTTCAGGTTCTCGATGCTTAGGCTTACATCGGATTGCTATTGCCTCTCGAAGGAAAAGATCGAAGACGTGTCCTCCACGCTTTTATTTTCTTTGGTCGTAGAGTACCCGTACTATCAAGAGGGAATCCTCATTAGGAAGCTCTGGGGGAATCAGTTCACGTACACTTTTCTCACCCTCTCTTTGCCTTCCTCAGGTGTGTGTGGGAGAGAGAGTTTTCCTTGCCTCTTCCCCTCTTTTCTGCTCACTGTTTCTGCCCAGCGGTTATACCTCTCTCTAGAGCGGTTGTACCGCTGGGTCTTGTCGCTCACCAGCTTTGCTCGAGCGGTTGTACCGCTGCCTCCGGGCGGTGGTACCGCCACCATGCTCTACAACAGCTGGGGCGGTGGTTCCGTCCATGCACCGCTCAAGTACCGCTCTCGCTTCCGGTTTGATGCGGTTCTTGGGCGGTAGTGGCCCGGTTGGTCCGGTCTTTCCACGATGACCGGTACCACCGGTGGTCCGAGCGGTTCTTCCGCTCTGTACTTAGCCGCCCAAGAGCTCAAGGCCATGCGGTTGTTCCGGCCAGGCACCGCCCAAGTACCGGTCAAGCTCCTGTTTTGATGCGGTGGTTGTGCGGTAGCCAGGCGGTTAGTCCGGTTATTTTTCTTAGCCGGTACTACCGCCCGCCTTTCCGGTTGTACCGCTTGGTAGGGTTCCGCAGTTACACCGTGAGTCCTGGTTGTACCGGGACGAGGACCGGTTGTGAAGAGTGCTTTTCTTAATGGTCCCATTAATGAATTGGTTTACGTCAAGCAACCCCTCGGGTTCGAGGATCCCTACTTTCCCGATCATGTGTATCAACTCGACAAGGCGCTCTATGGCCTTAAACAAGCCCCACGTGCGTGGTATGACCACCTTACCGAGTTGTTACAAGACCGTGGTTTTGAAGTTGGGCTAACTGACCCCACTCTTTTTACTAAGAAGGTCAAAGGGGAGTTGTTTGTGTGCCAATTATATGTTGATGATATTATCTTTGGTTCTCCTAACAAAGCTTTCAATGAGGAATTTGCCGCTCTCATGACCTCAAAGTTCGAGATGTCCTTCATGGGAGAGTTGAAGTTCTTTCTAGGGTTCGAAGTGAAGAAAAGAAGAGAAGGAACCTTCATCAATCAATCCAAATACACTCAAGACATTCTCAAGAGATTCAAGCTAAGTGACGTCAAGCCGGCTTCCACTCCAATGCCCACCAAGTGCCAACTTGACTTAGATCCCAATGGTAAAGTGGTGGATCAAAAGGTATATCGTTCCATGATTGGATCCTTGCTTTACCTTTGTGCATCTAGACCGGACATCATGTTGAGTGTGGGAATTTGTGCATGGTTTCAAGCCGCACCTAAGGAAAGTCACTATGTGGCGGTCAAACGAATCTTTCGATATTTGGCTCATACCCCAAACTTTGGCCTATGGTACCCTAGAGGATCAAACTTCAAGCTTGTAGGGTACTCGGATTCCGATTGGGCGGGAGACAAAGTGGATAGGAAGTCCACTTCCGGAGGGTGCCAATTCCTTGGTTGCTCTTTGGTAAGTTGGTCTTCCAAAAAGCAAAGTTGTGTGTCTCTCTCGTCCACTGAGGCGGAGTATGTTGCCGCCGGTAGTTGTTGTGCTCAACTCCTATGGATGAGGCAAACTTTAAAGGATTACGGTGTCACTTGTGACAAAGTGCCTCTTTGGTGTGACAATGAAAGTGCCATCAAGATCTCTCTCAATCCGGTGCAACATTTCAAGACGAAGCATATTGAGATCCGGTATCACTTCATCCGGGATCACATTAGACGAGGAGAGATCGAGCTCAACTATGTCAACACTCATGACAACCTTGCAGATATTTTCACGAAGCCCTTAGATGAAGCAAGATTTCGCGAGTTAAGGCATGAGCTAAATATCATTGATTCGAGCAATGTGGCTTGAACCCTTGCACACCCTACCACGCTCCATTTGTTGTCTAGTTTAGGTGTAGGCATGTACATAGGGGGAGTGTTGTTCTCTCAATGAACTCTCCCTCCCCCCATTATGCATAAATTGATTGTGTCTTTCACATTAGCCATATTTGATGGTACTTGTGCATCAAAGACGAGGTTTGGTCATGGACCCAAGGATAATTCTTCGCGGTGCCATACCAATTGACTCAAACATAGGTGGCCTCGGCCACCGTCCTCTCTTCGGGAGGTTGGAGTTAGCCTTGTTGTTCTCGTGTTGTTTTCTCTCTTTCTTTCTTTGTTCTTTGTGTTAGGTTCTCCTAGGGTGTTGTTTCTCTCCTGTTTTATGCCCCTTCTTCCTCCCTTCGGATTGCACTCTTTTGATCTTGGCTTGGGTTTAGGTGGTCGGGTGGTACAACCGGTACCACGAGCGGTTCTACTGCTGGTACCGGGTTGTGCCGTCCCAAGGGTCTCCGTTCGGTGCTTGGGCGGTTTCACCACACAAACCCATGGTAACCCACTTCCGGTACTATCGGTTGATGCCGTGCGGTACTACCTCTGCCTCCCAGGCACCGGAAGTACCGCCTCCATCCACCGGTCTGTACCAGACGAGCGGTAAAACCGCTCCCCTAAGCGGTTCTACCAGGGCGTGTGTACGGGCCTATATATACTCGACGGGGCTGAAGGGTTGTCCTTTTCCCTTTGTCCTCGTTCCTCTTTTTTTTGCCCTAGCCGCCGGCCATCTCTACCCCTACCCCGGAGTGCGTCTCGCGCTTCGGATCCTTGGCTCTCCATGGATTCTCTCCGTGGAGGCCTCCCGATCTCTTCCCATGGATGGTGGTAATGCCTCGTGTTCTTTGCCTCTAGATTTTTTTAGGGTTCTTCCTCGTCTAGGGCTTTTCTTATCTTTCCGCGTTTAGTGTTCGATCTATGGCTTAGAAGAGTTCTTTGTTAGCCTCCTGTCTTGTTTGCAGCACTTAGAATTCGGAATATTACTTGTGTGATTTGTATGCCTCGGTTAGATCTATCTTCCCTGGTAGTGCCACTGTCAGCGGTTCTACCGCCCCTATGGGCGGTACAACCACTGGAGCGGTACTACCGGCGGAAGATCCGGTACAATCGGAGTATATCAACCACTAAGCACTGTTTTATCTTCTCTGTTATTGCAACTTGTTCCTTTTCTGCTAGTGGGTGCAATCCTCTCATCCTTGTTGGGTTTTTGTGTGTTCTTTTCGTGTGTGTGTTTAGGTGGCTCTAGTTCTCGCTCTGCTCCTCGCAAGACCAAGAAGAGGGCACGAAGGACCTTGCGCCCGGTTGTGTCTGATGATGAAGAAGAAGTTGTGATTCCCACCAAGCCCACTCGCCATGAAAAGTCTACAGCTGCTAAGCAACGTGTGGTTATGCCGTTGCATCGTTGGAAAGCCAAGGATTGGGAAGCCTTCCGCTCAAAGAGTCCATATGAGGTTCCCATTGCTCCCCGTTGGACCACTGTTCAGTTCCGGAATGAGATGCAAGTGCGGATTGTTCATGAACTCTTTGAGCACAACAAGAATAGATATGCCAAGTAGTGGACAATTGATTTTGATCATTGGAGAAACAACATGGAGTATTTTGGTGAGGCGTTAGCTCTCTGCGAGGAGTTTGATCTTGTCAAGATTATGTCAGTCAACTGTGACTTTGATGTTCAACTCATCCATCAGTTCTATGCCACGGTTCATTTCGGGGAAGATGATGCACGCACTCTCACCTTCATGTGTCGCGATGAATTGTTTCACGTTCCCTGGAGGGCTTTCTGCAATGCTATTGGGTACGAGGATACCGGTCTGGAAGGAAGGGGTGGCATTCGCCCTCATGATTTTCCTGAGTCCATGCCTAAGGAGAAGCTTGCCCCTCTGTACATTCGGGGCCGTGGGATTATTGGAGAATCCAAGGATTTGGAGAAGGTCTATGACATCATGCACCGAGTGTTCCGCAATGTGCTCTTGCCCAAGGTGGGCAATCAAGATGAGATTCATGGCTATCTGGTTGATTTGATGGTTGCTATGAAGACCATGGTGGGGACAGGGGCAACGTTTGATGTGTCAAATTGGCTGTGGCATGAGATGTACAACATGGTCATCTACCTTAAAGTCCCAATCTACGCTCCGTTTGTCATGTGCTTTCTGAACTCTGTGTGGGTTGTTCGTCATCCTGGAGAGCTCCTCACTTCTCCAGACAACCTCACTGTTCATGAGGTCAAGCTCCTTAAGAAGAAGAAGCATGCCGAGCCTCGCTTCCCTGAACATGCTCCTGAGGATGTCTATGCTACTTCTAACGATGAGGAATTTGAGCTGGAACCAGGGGACCAGCCTTCGTGGGTGGCCAAACTTACTACCAAGGTGAAGAAGACCTTTTGTCTCCAGGCTGACATCCAGAAGAAGATGTATGAGGCACATGTCAATGAGAAGCTTGCACGGCGTCGCCAAATTGCAATGATGAAGCACCTCAACATGCAGGTTCAGAGTGGCTCTAAGAAGAGCATCACCCCAGAGGAGCATTGGATCTCTACCCATAGCACCTGGACTGATGATGAAGCCCCTCCCCAGCCATCATCCTCGTTTGTAGCAGCTGACAATGCCATGGAAGAATCTGATCACGACGACGATGATGACTCTAATGATGAAGATCCAGATGCAACCGAGGAGTCAGAGGAGGATGCCTGAGCTTTGGGTCGCTAGCTTCGCTCTTTTCCTTTTTGGTGTCTTGATGCCAAAGGGGGAGAGGGTTCTACAGGTCTCGGGGATTTGCTTGGGTTTTTCTCATGTTTTGTGTTTGGTTGTGGACCTGTTTTGTTCTGTGTTGTGTGTGAGACTTGTTACTCCGTTTACCTTTCCGTTCGTAGGTCGTTATCGTTATTATTGCCTCTAAGTATTTTATTGTCTATCCTTTTGAGCCCAGAGTGATGAGTCTATAAAATCTAGGGGGAGTCTAGTCCTGAAAGTGTGCCCATGCTTTCTATCCGCTAGTACTTGTTGGGGCACACATTCAGGGGGAGTTCCGTCTAGATTTCATTAACTTATCTCTTGCAAATCGTGTTGTTGTCATCATCCACCAAAAAGGGGGAGATTGAAAGGGCATTTCCCTACTTTATGTTTTGGATGATGATGACAACCCTTTATGGTCTAATCGTGTGCTATATGTTTCAGGTTCTCGATGCTTAGGCTTACATTGGATTGCTATTGCCTCTCAAAGGAAAAGATCGAACACGTGTCCTCCATGCTTTTATTTTCTTTGGTCGTAGAGTACCCGTACTATCAAGAGGGAATTCTCATTAGGAAGCTCTGGGGGAATCAGTTCATGTACACTTTTCTCACCCTCTCTTTGCCTTCCTCAGGTGTGTGTGGGAGAGAGAGTTTTCCTTGCCTCTTCCCCTCTTTTCTGCTCACTGTTTCTGCCCAGCGGTTGTACCGCTCTCTGGAGTGGTTGTACCGCTGGGTCTTGTCGCTCACCAGCTTTGCTCGAGCGGTTGTACCGCTGCCTCCGGGCGGTGGTACCGCCACCATGCTCTGCAACAGCTGGGGCGGTGGTTCCGTCCATGCACCGCTCAAGTACCGCTCTCACTTCTGGTTTGATGCGGTTCTTGGGCGGTAGTGGCCCGGTTGGTCCGGTCTTTCCATGATGACCGGTACCACTGGTGGTCCGAGCGGTTCTTCCGCTCTGTACTTAGCCGCCCAGGAGCTCAAGGCCATGCGGTTGTTCCAGCCAGGCACCGCCCAAGTACCGGTCAAGCTCATGTTTTGATGCGGTGGTTGTGCGGTAGCCAGGCGGTTAGTCCGGTTATTTTTCTTAGCCGGTACTACCGCCCGCCTGTCCGGTTGTACCGCTTGGTAGGGTTCCACAGTTACACCGTGAGTCCTGGTTGTACCGGGACGAGGACCGGTTGTACCGCTGCAGTGCAAAAAACGCAGTAACGGTTGGAAATGTGGGGTGACTATTTAAGGGGGCTTCTCCCACCTACCACTCCCACCTTTGACCTCTCTCACTCCACCATTAATGCCCTTCAAGCTCTCTTGCCCGATCTCTCTCTCTAGCCACTCAAACTTGTTGATTTGCTAGGGATTGAAGGATGAGACCTAGATCTACACTTCCACCAAAGGATATTTGCTTCCCCCATACTTTCTTGTGTGGATTTTGTTACTCTTGGGTGTTTGAGCACCCTAGATGATTGAGGTCACCTCGGAGCCACATTCCATTGTGGTGAAGCTTCGTGGTTTTTGTTGGGAGCCTCCAATTAAGTTGTGGAGAGAGCCCCAACCTTGTTTGTAAAGGTTCGGTCGCCGCCTTCAAGGGCACCAATAGTGGAATCACGGCATCTCGCATTGTGTGAGGGCGTGAGGAGAATACGGTGGCCCTAGTGGCTTCTTGGGGAGCATTGTGCCTCCACACCGCTCCAACGGAGACGTACTTCCTCTCAAAGGGAAGGAACTTCGGCAACACATCCTCGTCTCCACCGTCTCCACTCTTGGTTATCTTGTGCCTTTATTTGAGCAAGCTTACTTGTTTCATATCTCTTGCTTGCTTGTGTACCTATCCTCGTTGCATCATATAGGTTGCTCACCTAGTTGCATATCTAGACAACCTACTTTGATGCAAAGTTTAAATTGTTAAAGAAAAGCTAAAAATTGTTAGTTGCCTATTCACCCCCCCCCCCCTCTAGTCAACCATATCGATCCTTTCACCAGGTTCGGGCCCTCTTGATGGAGGTAAAACCCTACGTCCTGCTTGATCAATATTGATGATATGGGTAGTACAAGAGTAGATCTACCACGAGATCGGAGAGGCTAAACCCTAGAAGCTAGCCTATGGTATGATTGTTGTTATGTATGTTGTCCTATGGACTAAAACCCTCCGGTTTATATAGACACCGGAGAGGGTTAGGGTTACACAAAGTCGGTTACAATGGTAGGAGATCTGCATATCCGTATCGCCAAGCTTGCCTTCCACGCCAAGGAAAGTCCCTTCCGTACACGGGACGAAGTCTTCAATCTTGTATCTTCATAGTCCAGGAGTTCGGCTGAAGGTATAGTCCGGCCATCCGGACACCCCTTAATCCAGGACTCCCTCAGTAGCCCCTGAACCAGGCTTCAATGACGACGAGTCCGGCGCGCAGTTTGTCTTCGGCATTGCAAGGCGGGTTCCTCCTCCAAGTACTTCATAGAAGATTTTGAACACAAAGATAGTGTCCGGCTCTGCAAAATAAGTTTCCACATATTGCCATAGAGAGAATAATATTTACACAAATCTAATCTGCTGACGTATTCCGTAGTGTGACGCACCACGGCCAAGCCTTTATTCAAATCGTTTTACTATCCCACCTCAGCGCGTCATGCGAGGCGGTTTCCTTGGCACGTCTTGTTAAAGCAGAGATCGTGTCCCCCTATTCCGGGATTCTCATCAATACGGGCGTGGGTAACCCAACCGCGCCATTGATTACGGCGCTTGGAGATAAGCAAGTTTTACCAGGCTGGTGGGGACACGTAGTTGCGTCCACCCATATAAGGGGATAAGGATCCACCTTTTCACATACGCCTTCTTCCTCCTTCGCCTATCCATTTTCGCGCACTCGAGCTCCAGCGCCCAAATCCACACTCCCCACCTCAACCTTCTCTAGCCATGTCCGGAGCGGGAGGCAAGTGGATGGTCTCCTCCGTCACGGAGGGACACATCAAAAAACTGAGGAAGGCCGGATACTTGTCTAACGACATCGCGCACCGGCTTCCCGAAGAGGGGCAGCTCCTCCCCACCCCAAGGCCCCATGAGAGCGTAGTGTGCCTTCCCCACTTCCTCCGCGGACTGGGCTTTCCTATCCACCCATTCGTCTGGGGACTCATGTTCTACTACGGCCTGGATTTCCATGATCTGGCCTCGAATTTCATCCTCAACATCTCGGCATTTATTGTCGTGTGCGAGGCTTTCCTCTGCATCCGCCCCCATTTCGGCCTATGGCTCAAGACTTTCAATGTCAAGCCGAAGGTGGTGCGCGGCAACCAGGCGGAGTGCGGAGGCGCCATGGTGGGCAAGATGCCCAGCGTCTTATGGCTCGAGGGCTCCTTTGTGGAGACCCTGAAGGGGTGGCAATCGGGGTGGTTTTACATCACCGAGTCGCGCGACCCTGAGTGGGTCGCAGCCCCCGCGTTCTGGTCCGGACCCCCAACGCGGCTCACGTCCTGGAAAGAGACGGGCATGTCGTGGGGCAGCAAAGGAGAGGTGACTGGAGTGCAAACATGCATCCAAACCCTGGTGGACAAGCAACTCAGGCTTGTCAACATAGTCCAGCTCATGCTCATCCGCCGGATCCTCCCGTGTCAACAACGGGCCTTCAATCTGTGGGAGTTCAACCCAGCGCAGCACCGAACTCTGAACATGCTCTTCGACACGATGTACGAAGACGTCTGGAAGGTGCTTTTCAAGGGCGCCGAGGCTCCCGCATCTGCTACCAAGGATCGCGGATTCAGCGTGCAGCGTCACGCTAGCGCGGTAAGTTGTTTGTGCCTTTAACGGGGTATTAGTTTTTCATAGTTTAACTCTATGCGGGATCTAAGCTCCCTTACCTTTGACAGGTTTGGCAGGCGAAGTCCGGACAGATCGACTGTCCGGCTCCTTTGCCCGAAGACCCAGCCGATGCCCGCTTGGCGAAGCTGCTGGCTCCGGCACCCTATGTGGTGCCGGAGAAGAAGGCCACGAAGAGGGCCATGGGGACTCGAAAAAGTGTCCGGCGCCAGGAGGTGTCAGGTTCATCATCCGACGGCTCCAAGGCGCAATCCTCCCATGAAGACGAGGAGGAGGAAGAACAGACCTCTCCCCCTCCAGCAGGGGGAGAGAAGAAAAGGAAGGCCGCCCTTGCTGAGGAGGACGAAGGGTCCAAGAAGGGGAAAACCCTTCCTCTGGACTACTCCACCGACGCCGACGACGGCGGAGAGGAGTGGCCACTCAGGGCCAAGCCCCTGGCGAAATCGTAAGTATCCGGATACCAGAGTAATTCATAGTATTCCTTTATTGCACAGCTTTCCCTTATGTCGAATATGTTTATGCAGCCCACCCAAAGACCGGCTCGACTGAAAGCACAAGTGCTCCCTAGGTGGTTTTGATAATTGATGACAACATATCTCTTGTTGGACTAACATTTCAATCTAGCATGTTTCAGATAAGTTCAACAATGGAGTGGCATGGACTAAAGGTTGTGGGAACTCCTTCAAGATGCTAAGGACAAAGGATTGGCTAAAGCTTCAAGCTCAAGACTCCTCATTTTACATTTTAGTGATCCAAGATCACATTGAGTCTTTAGGAAAAGCCAATACTATTAAGGAGGGATGAGGTGTTGCTTAATGATCCTCTTTCTTCATGTGCTTAGTGATATGCTCCAAAACCCTCAACTACTTTCCCATATCCACATATGACCTAAACCCTAAGCCAAACTCGGTCCTCCCGATTCTTCCTATCCGGCGCCACCGAGTTTCACTTGTCATTAGCCACTGCCAAACCCTAATCAGTTCGGTCTCACCGATGGGATCTCGGTCTCACCGAGATGGGCTTGCAAACTCTCTGTTACCCATTGCAATATTCTCGGTCCCACCGAGATATGCAATCGGTCCCACCGAGTTTGCTTGACCAAATCTCAGTTTCACTTATTACCCAAATCGGTCCCACCGAGTTTGAGTAATCGGTCAAACCGAGTTTTGGATTTACCCTAACCCCAGCACATCGGTCCCACCGAGTTGATCCAGTCGGTCCCACCAAAATCTCTAACGGTCACTAGGTTTACATTTTCGGTCCGACCGAGTTTATTAATTCGGTCCCACCGAGATTGGAAAACTGTGTGTAATGGTTGGATTTTGTGTGGAGGCTATATATACCCCTCCACCTTCTTCTCATTCGATGAGAGAGCCATCAGAACACACACACCATTCCAACTCATATGTTCTGAGAGAGAACCACCTACTCATGTGTTGAGACCAAGACATTCCATTCCTACCATATGAATCTTGATCTCTAGCCTTCCCAAGTTGCTTTCCACTCAAATCTTCTTTCCACCAAATCCAAATCCTATGAGGGAGAGTTGAGTGTTGGGGAGACTATCATTTGAAGCACAAGAGCAAGGAGTTCATTACCTACACACCATTTGTTACTTCTTGGAGAGTGGTGTCTCCTAGATTGGCTAGGTGTCACTTGGGAGCCTCCGACAAGATTGTGGAGTTGAACCAAGGAGTTTGTAAGGGCAAGGAGATCGCCTACTTCGTGAAGATCTACCGCTAGTGAGGCAAGTCCTGTGTGGGCGATGGCCATGGTGGGATAGACAAGGTTGCTTCTTCGTGGACCCTTTATGGGTGGTTGCTTCTTCGTGGACCCTTCGTGGGTGGAGCCCTATGTGGACTCGCGCAACCGTTACCCTTGGGTGGAGCCCTGTGTGTACTCGCGCAACCGTTACCCTTCGTGGGTTGAAGTCTCCATCAACGTGGATGTAGGATAGCACCACCTATCCGAACCACGGGAAAAACATCCGTGTCTCCAATTGCGTTTGATCTCTCCAAACCCTTCCCTTTACATTCTTGCAAGTTGCATGCTTTACATTCCGCTGCTCATATACTCTTTGCATGCTTGCTTGATATGTATTGTGTGTGTTGAAATTGTGCCTAAACTCCACTTAAACCAAAAAGCCTAAAAATTGCAACTTTAGCATTATGTGTCTAATCACCCCCCCCCTCTAGACACATCTACTTCTTGATCCTACAAGTGGTATCAGAGCATTGGTCTCCATTGCCTTGGTTTAATCACCATTGGAGGAAGATGGATGTGTCTACTCTAGGGAGTCTTAGACATAGAGTGCCTATTCTTGATGGAAAGTATTTTCATGAGTGGAAAAATGAGATGCTTGTAATCTTCAATCAATATCATTTGAACAAGTATATTGCTAGCCCTTGTGCACCCCATATTGATCCCTTGCATCCTACCCTAGATGAAGATACTGACATGATTCGCAATCTTAGAACTATTGAGCTCATCATTAGAGGATTGCCCAAAAATTTGATTGCTAGTTTGCCTACTCAAAATTGTGCCTATACTATATGGAAATTTCTTGAGGAACGATTTCCCAATCATTCCTTGAAAACTTTGGATGAAATTCTCCATAAATCTATTGCCTTGAGTAAGATGAACTCTAGTGATCCTAGTTTTGGTAAATGTCTTCTTGAACTTGCCAATCTTAAGCATGCTAAAGGAGATGTTGGAATCATTAATGATATCATACTCAAAGCTATAAGAATTCATAAAAGTGACCACTTTGATGATCATTTATCTGATGAATTACCCTCTCTAGGAAATGATGAATCACAAGATCATGATGAACATGAATATTATGATGATGATGATAGTGACTTCGATCTTGATGATGCAATGAGACATTTTGGTCTTATGGCAAATCTTCGGGGATATGAATCAGGAGGAAAGGAATGGGTTCTTGATAGTGGATGTACTGATCATATGACCGGATATGAAGAGATGTTTCATGAGCTTGCTGAAAATGACGGCCCTCGGAAATATGTCACCTTTGGTGATAATTCAAAGGGTAAAGTGGTTGGCCTTGGTAAGGTGGCCATCTCACATGATAGTTCCATTCAAAATGTCATGCTCGTTGAATCTCTTGGCTACAACTTACTTTCAGTATCTAGACTTGCTGATTTCGGTTTGAATGTCCTATTTACTGAGGTAGATTGCCAAGTATTTCGTCGAGACAATCATAAAATGGTCTTTACGGGTATGCGTAGAGGAGATCTTTACATTGTCGATTTCTCTAAAAAGGCACAACCTAAAACTTGCTTTGTTGCTAAATCCTCAAAAGGTTGGTTATGGCATAGACAACTAGGTCACCTTGGCATGAGAAACCTTGACAAGCTTATTAAAGGAAATCATATCCTTGGAGTTAACGATGTCATATTTGATAAGGATAGACTTTGCAGTGCTTGTCAAGCAGGTAAAGAGGTTGGAGGAAGACATCCCGTGAAGAACATCATGACCACAAGGAGGCCACTCGAGCTACTTCACATGGATCTTTTTGGTCCCAACGCCTACAAGAGTCTCGGTGGAAATTCTTTTGGTCTAGTTATAGTTGATGACTTTTCAAGATTTACGTGGGTGTTCTTTCTTAATGACAAGTCGCAGGTCCAGAAGATCTTCAGAAACTTCGCTAGGAAAGCCCAAAATCAGTTTGATGTGAAGATCAAGAAGGTTCGGAGTGACAACGGAACGGAGTTCAAGAACGCAAATGTGGACACCTTTCTTGACGAAGAAGGGATTTCACACGAGTTCTCGGCTACGTACACACCTCAACAAAATGGAGTTGTTGAGAGGAAGAACCGGACGCTCATCGAAATGGCAAGAACGATGCTTGATGAATACAAGACGCCAAAGCACTTTTGGGCAGAAGCGGTTGAGACAGCTTGTCACGCAACAAATCGCTTATACCTTCACAAGCTACTTGGCAAGACGGCATACGAGCTTCTCACCGGTAACAAACCCCAAGTTCGATACTTTCGAGTATTCGGCTCAAAGTGCTACATTCTTGATAAGCATCGTCGTTCAAAGTTCGCTCCTAAATCTCATGAAGGTTTTCTACTTGGTTAGGGCTCAAACTCTCACACTTACCGTGTCTACAACAATTTCACCCGAAAAGTTGAAGAGACGGTAGATGTGAAGTTTGATGAATCTAATGGCTCGCAAGTAGAGCAATTGCCAATTGATGTAGGAGACAAAGACCCTTCAGAAGCAATTCAAGACTTGTCCATTGGCAAAATTCGTCCAACGGAGGTGAAGGAGAGTACTTCATCCGTCCAAGTGGAAGCTTCTACTTCACGACAAGGTGAACCAAGAATCGACACGGAAGCATCCACAAGTGGGACACACCAAGATGAAGAAAACGAGGAAATACGTCAACACGAACATCAACAACCTCCTTCTCCACCACAACAAGAGAACGACGACGTCAACAATGAAGAAGGCCAAGAAGAAGAACAAGATGAAGAAGATGTTCAACGAAGACCCAAGCAAAAGCTCTCACGAGTTTGAGCAAGAATTGCCAAAGATCATCCCCTCGAGCAAATCCTCAATGATATACAAACCGGGAGAATCACTCGCTCAAAAACTCGTTTAGCTAACTTTTGTGAAAACTATTCATTCATCTCTAGCATTGAACCCATGAAGGTTGAAGAAGCATTGGAAGATCCGGATTGGATAAACGCTATGCATGAAGAGCTACATAATTTTGAAAGAAACCAAGTTTGGACATTGGTTGAGAAGCCCGACAACAACCACAACATCATTGGCACCAAATGGGTGTTCCGCAACAAGAAAGATGAAGATGGACAAGTGGTTCGCAACAAAGCACGTCTCGTCGCCCAAGGGTACACACAAGTCGAAGGTATGGACTATGGTGAGACGTATGCCCCCGTTGCTAGACTTGAGTCCATTCGTATCTTACTTGCCTATGCTAATCACCATAACATCACCTTGTACCAAATGGACATTAAAAGTGCTTTTCTAAATGGTGAAATAGAGGAGGAAGTTTATGTCAAACAACCTCCCGGCTTTACCAATCCTAAGAAACCAAATCATGTTTACAAACTTCACAAAGCTCTTTATGGTCTTAAACAAGCTCCTAGAGCATGGTATAAATGCTTGACCAAATTCCTTACTACAAGTGGTTTTGAAATTGGTAAAATTGATTCTACTCTTTTTACTAAAAGGGTTAATGGAGAACTATTTGTATGCCAAATTTATGTTGATGATATCATATTTGGTTCAACTAACCCCCTCTTTAGTGAAAAGTTTGGAAAGCTAATGTCAGAGAAGTTTGAGATGTCTATGATGAGTGAACTCAAATTCTTTCTCGGGTTGCAAATCAAGCAAACTAAGGAAGGTACATTTGTCTCTCGAACAAAGTACACCAAGGACTTATTCAAGAAGTTCAATATGAAAGAATGCAAAGGTATGTCTACACCCATGCCTACTAGTGGACATAATGATTTAACCAAAGATGGTGAACCGGTTGATCAAAAGGTTTATCGCTCTATGATTGGTTCATTGTTATACCTATGTGCCTCACGTACGGATATTATGCTAAGTGTGTGCATGTGTGCACGATATCAAGCTGCTCCTAAAGATTGTCATCTTAAGGCTATGAAACGGATAGTGAGATATTTAATCCATACACCAAATTTTGGCATTTGGTATCCTAAGAGGTCTTCTTTTGATCTTGTTGGCTATTCAGACTCGGATTATGCCAGAGACAAGGTTGATAGAAAGTCCACTTCGGGTACTTGTCAATTTCTTGGTAGATCTCTTGTGTCTTGGTCTTCCAAGAAACAAAACTCGGTATCCTTATCCACCGCCGAAGTTGAATACATTGCCGCTGGTTCATGTTGTGCTCAATTACTTTGGATGACCCAAACTCTTAAAGATTATGGGATTTATGTGAAACATGTTCCACTGCTTTTTGACAATGAAAGTGCTATCAAAATTGGTCATAATCATGTACAACATTCTCGGACTAAGCATATTGAAGTTCGTCATCATTTCATTCGAGATCATGTTGCTAAGGGTGACATCAATCTTAAGCATGTTCGCACCGCTAAGAAATTAGCGGATATATTCACTAAACCACTTGATGAGAAAGTGTTTTGCAGGTTGAGAGGAGAATTGAACATCATTGATGCTTCGAACTTGGAGTAGAAACTCCATTGGATACATGCAAGACATGAGCTTATGACTAATCCATGATATATCTCTTATGATAACTATCTTATGTCTTGGATATATTTGCACCTTGCATGTTGTCTAACCCATGTAGGTGCTTGGTTGAATCTAATTCCATGAGATTGCGACTCACTCATATTCTGAGCGATCTCTACATCACCAAGGCTCTACACAATAGTGGTTGAAGACAAGGAAGCACAAAACCATTCAAACATATCCTTTGACAAATTCTATATTAAGCTTCATGATTGTCATTTTTGGATACACAAGTGCTTTTCCTTGCAAGAACTAACCCATCTAGGTAGATGAACTCAAACTCCAAATGGTGCTCCCAACTCTTGATGAGCTACATCAACCTTGAGCACTCACACAAGTTCAACTACATGAGCAAGAACCACATCACCCCCCAAGGTATGTTATTTCATCTTAGAGAAGCTTTACTCCAAGACATGAGTCAAAGAAACTCAACAAGATGTAAATACATCAAGATGCTTAAACGAAAAATGGTAACCCCATTTTGAGCTTAAACGATGAGTATGACCTGTGATCAAGTGTTCTCACTTGACTCCTAAGTCAATATACTCTAACATAGGTGACTATGTCACCGCCCAATTCTAGATGAAGTTCTCTTGTGTTCTTTTCTGAGTTATTGCATTTGTCCCTTGCATATTTGTTTCTTTCTTTTTCAATAAAAAAAACTTCATCTAGAAACTTTCACTCTTTTCTTTTTGATTTTTGTTCTGCATATTTCTGCATCAAATTCCTTGCAAATCTTTCAGCTAATTCATCGCAAATCTTTGTGAGATCTTACTTGACTAGTGAGCTGAGGTGACAAGTGTTTCTCTCTGTGATGAACTCGGTTTCACCGAATAGCTATTCTCGGTCCAACCGAATCCCTTCGGTACTACCGAAACATGCCACTCGGTGCCACTGATTTCAAAACAGGAAAACAGTTTGCCACACATTCTATATTTCTTTTGATCCAGCTCCACTCAATGAATCTTGTCCTCTACAAGCATCACAGTTTTATTCACTGCTCTGTACTGAATCTCAAGGACCAAACCCATTCGACGGATTCCAGGAAAAACCTTCTTGGAAATTGATGTCAAAGGGGGGGAGAGAGATCACATCAAAGCTTATCATCAGAGAGAGAGATCACATCAAAAGCTTATCACCTACAAAGGAGAAAGTACTAAGGGGGAGAGAATACTCAAGGATCCCATATATTAAGGGGAAGAAAGAAATCTCCAAGGGGGAGAGAATACTCAAAGATCCCAATCCCAAATGCTTGATGCTCAAGAGGAGAGATGCCACATGTCTTTTTGGGGGAAAGACATGTTCATATGAACTCATTTGAATTTAGTTCTACTCAGCTCTGATTTTCTGTTTCCTATCTTCTCCCAATATCCCATGTAAGATTCAGGGGGAGCAGGACACCTAAGGAAAAGAAATCAGTCAAATTCATTGCATATCTTTATTCTTGGGGACATGTTGAATTCAATATGGTACCTTGTACTCACTCTCTACATGTCATCCCAATCTTCGTATTCTTGTGGTTTCTTTTGTTTGCTCTGGCTACTGGACATACCTGTGTTATCTAACCTTGTTTGTGCAGGTTCATTCCATCCTAAGCCAACTCAAGACCACAAGTTAAGTATATGCATCAAAATCATGAGTATGAGGAGTTCTTGCTTTTGTACATACTGTTTGCAAGAAGGACTCATGAGCATGAAGGTATTTTCCTTGATAATCTTTTGCTCTGATGCATATGGCCAAGATACATGTAACACATTGCCTACTCTATCATGGTTATGCTCTCACATGTCTCTATATTTCATGTTTACATGAGTGCATACATGTAGGGGGAGCCTATGCTTGTTACATATTCTTCCAAAGCTTTACTTGTTGTCCTTTATATCTTTATCTAAAGCTTTGATGTATGTTGCCATCAATTACCAAAAAGGGGGAGATTGAAAGCACAAGTGCTCCCTAGGTGGTTTTGATAATTGATGACAACATATCTCTTGTTGGACTAACATTTCAATCTAGCATGTTTCAGATAAGTTCAACAATGGAGTGGCATGGACTAAAGGTTGTGGGAACTCCTTCAAGATGCTAAGGACAAAGGATTGGCTAAAGCTTCAAGCTCAAGACTCCTCATTTTACATTTTAGTGATCCAAGATCACATTGAGTCTTTAGGAAAAGCCAATACTATTAAGGAGGGATGAGGTGTTGCTTAATGAGCCTCTTGCTTCATGTGCTTAGTGATATGCTCCAAAACCCTCAACTACTTTCCCATATCCACATATGACCTAAACCCTAAGCCAAACTCGGTCCTACCGATTCTTCCTATCCGGCGCCATCGAGTTTCACTTGTCATTAGCCACTGCCAAACCCTAATCAGTTCGGTCTCACCGATGGGATCTCGGTCTCATCGAGATGGGCTTGCAAACTCTCTGTTACCCATTGCAATATTCTCGGTCCCACCGAGATATGCAATCGGTCCCACCGAGTTTGCTTGACCAAATCTCAGTTTCACTTATTACCCAAATCGGTCCCACCGAGTTTGAGTAATCGGTTAAACCGAGTTTTGGATTTACCCTAACCCCAGCACATCGGTCCCACCGAGTTGATCCAGTCGGTCCCACCGAAATCTCTAACGGTCACTAGGTTTACATTTTCGGTCCGACCGAGTTTATTAATTCGGTCCCATCGAGATTGGAAAACTGTGTGTAACGGTTGGATTTTGTGTGGAGGCTATATATACCCCTCCACCTTCTTCTCATTCGATGAGAGAGCCATCAGAACACACACACCATTCCAACTCATATGTTCAGAGAGAGAACCACCTACTCATGTGTTGAGACCAAGACATTCCATTCCTACCATATGAATCTTGATCTCTAGCCTTCCCAAGTTGCTTTCCACTCAAATCTTCTTTCCACCAAATCCAAATCCTATGAGAGAGAGTTGAGTGTTGGGGAGACTATCATTTGAAGCACAAGAGAAAGGAGTTCATTACCTACACACCATTTGTTACTTCTTGGAGAGTGGTGTCTCCTAGATTGGCTAGGTGTCACTTGGGAGCCTCCGACAAGATTGTGGAGTTGAACCAAGGAGTTTGTAAGGGCAAGGAGATCGCCTACTTCGTGAAGATCTACCGCTAGTGAGGCAAGTCCTATGTGGGCGATGGCCATGGTGGGATAGACAAGGTTGCTTCTTCGTGGACCCTTTGTGGGTGGTTGCTTCTTTGTGGACCCTTCATGGGTGGAGCCCTGTGTGGACTCGTGCAACCGTTACCCTTGGGTGGAGCCCTGTGTGGACTCGCGCAACCGTTACCCTTCGTGGGTTGAAGTCTCCATCAACGTGGATGTAGGATAGCACCACCTATCCGAACCACGGGAAAAACATCCGTGTCTCCAATTGCGTTTGATCTCTCCAAACCCTTCCCTTTACATTCTTGGAAGTTGCATGCTTTACATTCCACTGCTCATATACTCTTTGCATGCTTGCTTGATATGTATTGTGCGTGTTGAAATTGTGCCTAAACTCCACTTAAACCAAAAATCCTAAAAATTGCAACTTTAGCATTATGTGTCTAATCACCCCCCCTCTAGACACATCTACTTCTTGATCCTACATCGACGCGTCGTCGAGCGGTTCACTGGACTCGTCGGATGTGAATTCGCTTCCGATGGCTTCCTCCCCCCCCC